>NC_072738.1:36126045-36294089 GCF_026930045.1 Uloborus diversus
AAAAAACTTTGAATGAGGAATAAAAAATTGAACGATATTTGGCTATAATTTTCATTTTGTAGTACTTTTTTAGTCTTTATCTTGTTGTAAAAATCCTAACAAGCTAATCCGGTATTAATTTTACAAGTCAATGATACAAATGATAAAGTAATTATAAAAAATAATCATTCAGTTAACTATTTTTGGACCTTTTTGGTCATTTGTAATCAAATTCATTTTTTTTCGGGACGTGAAGTAAACCGGCCGGGACTTCTGGCAAGCCTATGTATGCATATGCATGAAACATTTAATCAGATGTTAAAATTATACTTTTATTATTAACTTTATGTTGCTAATATCCGGGATTCTCAGAGAAATAAACAATTAATAGCAAAAATAAATAAATTAATCAAGGGAAATAAACAAATAAATAAGAAATAAAACCACAGATTACGTCGATTTTGCATTTGTTTTTTGAATAGATTTTATCCGCCAGCAGACTTTGCTCTTCTTCCAGTACCCACGTTTAGAGATCATAAATACCCACGTTGAGTTTTGAGCGCCATCTTTTGGATGATTTCAGAAATTCAGCTGTGCAGAAACGCAGACTTTTGTGACCTTTCACCTGCGATTTTACTCCACATTTGCAAGGGTACCTAGAAGGGGTCGTGGCGCAGATTGTGCCATTGAATTTCTTTTTTTTTGGGGGGGGGGGGGGTTGCATTTTGGGGCATTTTTCTTTTTTTTTGGGGAGGGGGGCTCTTTACCGCGATATTTATGGGGTGCGCCCTTGCTCTTAGGGGTTGGGCACCCCCGTGTTTGGAAATGCTCCTGTGGCAGGGGTACCTACGAGGGGGGATGAACTCCTCTTTTCACCCAATGAAAAAGGAAAGTGATTAAAATACGCATAACAAAATCATTTTTAAGAAAATGTTCGATAAGCATCCCTCCCCCGGGGCCCAAACAAACTTGTATCAAATTTTACAGCTATAGGTGTTGAAGGCACAGCAAAATGGCCGTTTTGTACGTTTGAAAAGTCGTTTTCAAATTTCCAGTAACATTTTGCTCTTTAGCTCCGGGTTGATTGAGTTATTAAGGGGCGCGGGAAGGCTAGACTTTCAGGGTTGGTCAAGGAGTATAAAATCAATGCAAATTCTATCGAGAAATATCAAAACCACGCCCACTTATATGCAAATCCATTGATTTCTAGAAGCCAGGGGGGCAATCGCCCTCTCCTGACCCCCTGCATGACGAATCTGGCTGTCAGAAATCTTTCATTCTCTTAATTGGTGATTTTTGTGGAATTTTAGCTTCAAATAAATAAATAAATAAATAAAAATAAAAATAAATAAATAAATAATTTGAGCTAAAAAAATAAAAATAATAATAATAATTTAAAAAAAAAATCGGTCCGATGCGCAAACCTTTGGGATCCGAAGTGTTTTCACAACAAAATTCAAGGCTATAGATGCTATGGGATCTTTTGGACGTGGGACAGCCACAGACAGTTTCTTTGACGTTACTTTTCTTTATCTTTACTCATAAGAAAGCTGAAAGCCAGTGTCTCTGGATGTCTGGATTTCTGGATGTCTGTGTCTCTGGATGTCTGGATCTCTGTATGTCTGTGACGCGCATAGCGCTTAGACCGTTCGGTCGATTTTCATGAAATTTGGCACAGAATTAGTTCACAGCATGAGGGGGAGCACCTCAAAGCGATTTTTCGAAAGTTCGATTTTGTTATTTTTCCAATTTTTTATTATTCCAATTTTAAGAACATTTTACCCAGCAAATTATCATACCGTGGACGAGTAAATTACCAAATTGTCATAACGTGGTACCGTAACATGGGCAAGCAATTGAACACAGCAAATTGGCGAGACATTCCTCATCCATTATTTGTATATATACAGGTGAACCAAATGATCTTTTCGTTTTTCTACTACAGGCAAAGCCGTGCGGGTACCACTAGTTCTTAATATGCAGAGAAACATGAGCACTAATAAACTAGCTTGAGTGATACATATACTGTTAGCACGTAAAAGCAAACTAAATATTGTGTCAACTTAGTCAGTTTTTTTTTTTTTCTGTACATTTTTATGGTTAATAAACACTAAGCAACTAGTGTGTAGGCATTATTATGTAGGCAACATTATGTAGGCAAAACACATATTGGTTCTTCTTTACATCTTTTGGTTAATAAATGTTGGATACATTATGATTTTTTTTGGTTCTTCTTTTGATCAATAAATACTAGAGGACTAGTTGAACGTTTTTTTCAATTCATTTTTTTCCCTGACAGTTTTTTTTTTTTTTTTTTTTGAATCAACGGAATCAGGGTCTGATTATTGAATAGGCCAACTAGGCCGTGGTTTAGGGCCCCCGCTGTTTAGGGGTCCCCAAATGGCTAACATTAAAAATTTCGACTACAAGGAAACCCCAAAAAAGCGTTTGACTTCGGGTTTGCGGATATCTTAATCAGGACCTGCACGGAACTCCAGAATTTCGCGAAACACTCTTTGAGGAACACTTCCCCAGAATAACGGTGGCCTTCTCATCAACCAAATACTCTCCTGCGTGAATCATATTCTTCGGTTCAAAATAGTTCTCACTCGTAGTAATTCTTTTTATGACGAAGGTCAAGGCGAAACTCTAAAACGAAGATGGATCAAATCGAAGTAACATTCAACTTCAAGGTCTCAAACAAAAAAAAAAAAGAAAAAGAAAAACAATTGTGACGAGAGAGTTATACGCTAATCATTTTGTAATAGAATAGGAAAAGTAACAAAAAGAAAATCCGACCCTTCTTTCTCTGAAAGTTAATTACTATTTTTGAAAGTTGGGCACGGCATGCACAAAATCTTGTCAGGCTGCATCACGTGAGAAGTTTGTCAAAGTAAATTGAAATATGAGTCGGAAATTCAATTTCTTTGCCGTTACTTTCATTTTATTTTGGTGTTCATTTCTCTTTAAAAGATATGGTTTTATCAAACGTTTTCTTTCTGTTAATCATATGAAAGCTAAATGGAAAAGAGGTTGTAATGAGTTTGCTATACACGTAGAGAAAATGATAAGCAAGACACTAAAGAGAAGAAAAATTAAGAATGCAAATTTTTGCAACTTGACGAATTTTTCAAATACTGCGACTTAATTTGTTGTTTACTTGATTGTAGACCTGTAAATATGCGAAAATAAAATAAAAGTGAACTTTAGAGGCAGTTTAAAAAAAAAAAGGACCACAGTTTTATTTACAATGTCACTGAAGTGACAATCATGATAAAATAATAAATTCAATTAATGTTTTGCAATGAATTTTAATTTTCTTGAATTTTATCTCTATAGTTAGTGCAAACCTAACCTGGGAGCTTTGTGAAGACTACGCAGATTCTAACTAGAGCATTACGACGCAACCAGGCAGGGGTGGTTTTTTTGGCACAAGTTGCGCCAAAAAAATTTCTGGGATGGGGGGGGGGGGGTTAAATTTATTTATTGATTTGTTTTTAATTTAAATTATTCATTTTATTTTATTTTATTCTGTTTATATTTCATTTCATATATTTATTTAGTTTGTGTGTGTCTCTCATTGGCGTAGCACTGAACTTTTCTAATAAAATAATAATAACAATAGTAGTAGTAGTAGTAATAATAATAAATAAATAAATAAATAATAAATTTAAAAAAAAGTAAATGAAATAAAAAAAGAGAACTAAAAAATAAAAAATAAATAATTAATACTTAAAAACAGTAAATTAAATAAAAAAACAGCTAAAAATAAAAAAAAAATCAAAAAGGGAAAGAGTGTTGAGAAAGGTTTTTTGGGAGGGGGGGGAATTGCGCCATTGAACTTGGGGGGGGGGGGGGGGCATGGGCACCACTGCTGCCAGGTTAATTTTGCACCAACTACAAATAAAGGGTGTCCCAAAAATAACGCAAGATTTGAATTTGCCGCCATTTTTGCAAAAAATGGTTGGCAACCCTGAAAAAAGAACAATTTGACAGCTGAGAGTTTAGGGTAATCAAAAATGGAGCGTTATACGATACAATAACGCGCTTTCATTATTGAACAATTGTTTCAAAAATAATGAAAGTTGAGGCTGGTCAAGCAGTTACTGTTATTGGCACTCGATATCGCAACACGGTAATGCACGGGTGGTTGTGGGCTTGTTGACATAGACCTTTGAATTCAAATAACCCCATAAGAAGAAATTTAAAAATGTTAAATCACACGATCTAGGGTGCCAATTCTGATGACCGAAATGAGAGAGTACGCGACTAGGAAATGCCTTATGCAGTCATTGAAATGTTTCACTCTCTCTAGCTGTATGGTACAATAACACCCCATTTTTACTAACACTAAACTCTAAACTGTCAAATTGTTCTTTTTTCATGGCTGCCAATAATTTATGGAAAAAATGGTGGCAATTTCAAATCTTACGTTAATTTTGGGACACCCTTTATTTTTCCCCTCGATTCCTCCAAAGAGCGTAAGAGCTCCATTGAAAGTGAACAATTGGTTGTTGTTAAAAACACATATAGTGGTAATGCCCGAAAGTATCATATTTCAGCAAGATATTACACAAGCAATAACACTTGCATCAAATTATACTTATATAAGCTTCCCTCTTTTCCCTCGAAAAGACATTAGAGTACAAAACAGGAAAATTAAAGTGAGTGTAAATCTTTATCCTTTGATAAGAAGTCAATTGTATAGTTTCCTGTTGATACATATCAGAGATACATGAATTGAATTATTGAACATCATCCCTTTCATCTGTTATTTTGCGAATATTCCAGAAAATAATTCGTCTTTTTTTTTATTTTACGCATTTCACTGTTGTAATTGGATGATTTCATGATTATAATGTTTTACTCTTGTTTTATATTATATTCAGAAGAAGGTTTTTATTTCCATGTATCCGCAATATTTGATAACGTAGTTGAAGGTGTTTTTCTACATCGTCGCCACACAAAGCTACAGTTGGGATCTATCTGGGTTTAGATGTCTTACTGTTGCTCTGAGGCGACGAAATGTTCTTAAACGTTTATTTGTATTTTAAAGGTTAAAGTTGGAGTAAAGGAAAGAATAATTTCAGTGCTTCAGCAGAAGCCTCCCTACTTTAAATTTTTCGGAGGGCGGAATTTCTCAATTTGCCGAATGGAACTCCAAATTTCGCCGAAAGATGATAATTTGGCCGAATTTCGCCAAATGATGATAGTTTTTCCGAATGATGACAATTTTGTCGAATAGAACTCTAAATTTCGCCGAATGATGATAATTTTTTCCGAATAGAACTCTAAATTTAGCCGGATGGTGATAATTTTTCCGAATGAAACTCCAAATTTCGCCGAATTATGACATTTGCCGAATAGAACTCCAAATTTCGCCGAATGATGATAATTTTTTCCGAATCGTTAGATAAAATTTACTGAATAAGGAAATTTTTTGACCTCGCATGACTTCCCAACGGGGCGCCTTATTCAGCCGAAGAACCTTCTCTTTCGTTTGGATGAATTGAGAGATAAAAATTTGTGCATTGTGCCGAAGAGTACACGCTCTAAGAATATCTTGGTAAAATAAAAATGACACTTTATGACTGTTGAGTAATGAAATTATGTTTCCTTTTATCACCAGCGACTGAGAGGCAAATGGAAACAGGCCATTTGTTACCTCATGAGGTTGATCTGGGTAGATAATCGCAATGTATACAATCAGTTAACAATGCTCAATCCCTTAGGTAGCAGGCCACCCGTTGAATCCTCCAAATGCAATCTGGAATCATTTCAAAGGATAAATTATTTTTAAAAAAATTATCATCTGATGCTAAGCAAAATGCACACAAATGTGTAATTTATGTGTATGTTGATTTTTAACTTTTTTTTCAGTATAAAAATGATGAATATAGTCCAGAGAATGAATCCACGTATGTTTTTAGTTCGTTTACACGGTCAGAGAATGCGCTAATTGGCATTGTCCTTGTAAATAAAGTGTTCAAAATTTATGGAAGCACGTTGTATGTTGCAAACCTGCTTTGGGCTTCCTTGCAATAAGAAATGATTATGTAATAGAATGGAAAAACGTTGTATGTTGCTCTCCGCGGCCTATTTAGTATATTGCACTAAGCAAATTTGTTTTTTGACAGTAGTGAAAAGTTGTTGCTTCCAACATACAATGTTTTCAATTAATTCCTTAAACAAACTACAGTTTTAAAGCATAGCATATTAGTTTGATTCCAGACACTTACAGCTGTATGTCATGCAGGATTGCCCATCCCCCCTAGGTTGATCCCCCTCAAATAATGAGAACGAAATCCCTCTCAAATGCCTCCTCTAAATACAGTGAAATCTGTGTAAGTTGACCACTTGTGGTTCATTACTTTAGTGGTCAACTTAAACAGGTGGTCAACTTACAGAGATTGATTTATATGGTAATGGCTAATTCCGTGCCAGATAAAATCAGTCAACTTAAACTTTACAAGGGTGGTCTTACAGGTTTTACTGTATTACAATGGTCAGACATATGGTGGCAGAGTTTAGGCTCGCCACTGGCCATGACCGTCTCCCAAAACACCTACCTCGAATCATTTCGAGTGTTTTCTGCAGTCTTTGTGATCTGGAACGGATCATAGATGCTGACTACCTCGTCCTTTGCCTTGCTCTTTCCAAACGCTCTCTTGCGGACCGATACTGGGAGGCCAGGGACCTCTTGGATTCATAAGCCTTTGCTACAGTTGTTGTTTTTTTTTTAAATTTTATTTATTTATATATTTATTTTTTTGTCTACTTGTTTAAATCCTTAATCCAGTTGTTCTTTTGTATCTGTAGTTGTCTTAAGGGGGTGCGGGACACAAAAATCGTCAAATTTTGCATTTAAAAAAAAAAGAAACTTTTCTATTTCTTTTCTGCTTAAAATGACGTTTGAATCTTATTTCTATCTTCACTAGAACGAAAGATATACTTATTTTTGTTGCCTGCATTTAATTAATATTATTTTGACTTTAAAAGTTTAAACGTGGTTTTCTCCATGATGCAATTTTTCCCGATTTTCAAGAAAACTTTTACTGCAAAAAATATGATTAAAAAAAAAAAAGCATCAATTTTTTTCGATTTTTTAAAAAATTTTTTATTGAATTAATATTTTTTAAATTTCCGAAAAAAGTTAAAGCTTAGATATTTGTGCATAAGTTTCTGAAAAAAAAAATTGAAAATTTATCAAGAATATTTTTAGTTATAGCGATTTAAAGCAACCCCATTGAAAAAACAATTTTTTTTTTTTTTTTGAAAAATATTTATGTTATGATTTTTGCTTGTTAAATAGATATTGAATCAGTGCAAAAAATTTCAAAACTCTAAATTGTTTAATAAAATCTTTTCCAAAATTTGTCCCGGACCCTCTTAAAATCTTGCCATTAGAAAAAAAAAATTGCAATGGCGTAGTAACTGTCTTGCAGTGGCGGATACAGCCGGCGGGCAACCGGGCATTTGCCCGGTGGGCCGGTCATGCTTCGGGCCGATCAACTAACAGCAAAGTCTTTCGGGCCTGTCTACTAACAGCAAAATGTAAATTTTGCGCGCATGTATTTAGAATAACGCAAATTCGCAAAACACAGCCTCAGCTCCTCTTTACGCATGGGCTAAAGCTTGCGGGTGGAGGGAGGCAGGGCCGTCACCAAGAGGGGGGTGGGGGAATTTCTGAAATGGGGCTGCCTAGGGCCTGATTACCACACAGGCTGACTAGGCCTAGGCCTGGGGCACCATGTTCCTAAGGGAACCCAGATTTATGCATAGCATGCAACGATATGAGAAATACACGTACATTTTCAAAAAAAATAAAAAATAATGACTTATTAATTGTAAAAAAACTTCTTTAAAAGGGAATTTTTAATCATTCTGCCAGTAACGAATTTACTTGGTCACGATTAAGAGGGGGCCCAAAGGGGATTCATAAATGCACATAAGTGATTTATACATAGTTGTGTGATTAGACAAAGAGGCCTCCAAAAGTGCATTCGTGCTTTAAAAATGTAAATCAAACACTGCAGTCATCAAGGGGCCTGCAAATTAATGTGGGCCTAGGGCCTCACTTTTAGCTAGTCGGGCCCTGGGGCTGCCAATATATTTTCAGTGGTATAATAAAAAATAAATGAATAAATTAAAAAAAAAAAAACAGAGAAACCTTAGCGGCCGTAAAAAATTTAAATACTTTTGGTCTCTTTGACGCTTTTATTTATAAATGACAATTCACAATTGCTATAAAATGTAACTTACAACAAGGGCCGACATGAGGTCATGTCAACTTAGTTGGAGAATAGGGGGCCCGGCTCGGAACTGAACTCGCGCAGAGGGTAAAACATCCTAATGGTGAAATGTGTAGAAGGGGGCCTGTGAAAAAATTGACCTATGTAATTTTTCCCCAGATCCGCTTTTGCTCTCGGCGACTCTGTTTATAACAATTGGAATTAAAGGACAAAACATTTTTTCCGTAATATTATTTAAAAAAATGCAATCTTAAAATACCATTGAGGAGCATGAAAGGCTCTACATTATTAAGATTATTAAATCAAAGGCCAAAAAACGCCGAAATGCGAGTTTCAAACATTTTTTGACGAAACATAAAGTATTCTGTACGCTGTACCAACTCACGGTTTCAGTCCCCTCAGTTTTAAGAAAATAAGTTGATAAAAACCAATGTCGAAAGAATTCCGGTGGTCCCCAGAACCTTCCCTCCCTCCTAATATCATCGAAGATCGTGTAAAATTTAAATTTTTGGCTTCAATTTTGAATAACTTCATAAGAGAACAGCCGAATCTACTCCCGCCATAACATGGAATTCCAGTTTCGAAAATTTGCTGGAGGAAAGTACTGCTCGAATCTCTCTCATTTTTTTTAACATTCCCAAAGATGGTCTAAAACTGTATAACAGTAAATTCACAGTGTGTAAATTAACAGTAATAAAAATTTTCTGGGAAAGTACCCCCGTCCCCTCCTCTCTTTCGGCATCATCAATGAAGAACGTTTTAAATCTCGTTTTTAGCCCTTCAATTTCGAAAATTTTCCAAGGTGAGCCTCTTGAAAACTCTTTTTCCTAACATCACTGAAGGACAGCTAAAATTTCGTTTTTGGAACTTAACTTTCGAGTAACTGACGGTGCCCTAGTCTTTACCAAAAAAGGCTTTTTAAGACTTCAATTTGAAAATTTTCTGCTAATATATATATTTTTTAAATTTCAGAGGAGAGCCTCCGGAACCGCTCTTCATACCATATACTCGAAGATAATTTAAAATTCTGTTTTTTTTTGGATTTATACTTCTGAAAAATTGCAGCAGGAGAAACCCTGAACCTACGCTCTCCTAACATCACCAAATACTGTCTAAAATTGAGTTTTTAAGACTACAATTTCGAAACTTTTCCGGGCGAGAGACCCCCCGGACCTCCTTATTTCAGACTCAGTGTTAATCTTTCCATTAAGTTTATATTGCTAAAATGCCAGAACGCTAAGTCCACTCTCTCTCTCTCTCTCTCTTTTTATTGGTACATGTGTTTGAAAAAAGATTAAGGGGCTGCTAAACTCGTACCCGACCCCTCCCACCAGGTTTTTGCCTTCGCATCGAGTCTGGGGGTCGTCAGGGTATGGCAGTATAAAAAAGGGAATGTTTATAACAGGGCCCAGTAATGTATGTTTATGTCGAGATACCCATCACGTTCTAAGACGGCCCATGAACATTGCTAGATCAGTTTCATATAACAGGGCAATTAAGTTACTTGATATGATTGCAAAGAAGGACATGCTAGCCAAGCAGTGTTATTATTACAGAAATATTCAATAAAGTTCCGGGCATTATAAAAATACTTAAATAGACAATTACAATCACAATTTTCCCTCAAAATAAGTTTTAGCTAATACTGTATCAATTTGTTCACCATTAAAGGACAGAAGTGTTCCTATCTGTTAAAATGGTTTAAATAAATCATATTTAGTTGAAAAGAATATTTTCCTCATATTTAAGTGATATCCCAATCGTTAGGTAAAATTTAATATCTATAAGAGCTATGGGGCCGCTACATCTCCTAATGCCAGGGCCGATTTTTTCAATCAATCCGCCACTGCTGTCTTGCCCCCTCCCCATCCACTTGGACATCCCTGAATTATAAAAATAAATTAATAGCATTATAAACAAAGCAACAGCTTCCTGAATAAAAATGTCATGTTAGAATTACGTGAATTGAAATTACAGCTTTAAAGCTTTTTTTATTTTCTTCAAAAAATCAGCTTTTTTCCTGCACGATGTTGAGATGTTATTCTAAAGACGTTGGGTGTTGTACGTTAAGCAATAAAAGATTTCTGATTGTTTTCGTTCGACTCTTGTTGATTTCAAGGTCACTTCAGATTACCAGTTTTAGAATTCTTGACGTAAATGTTATTTACTTATTTTTTTTATTTTTTTTTTTAAGTATAGGAAATTTAAATTTTATTCATGTAAAACTTAGCTCAAAGCATGAACGGATGCAAGGGAGGGGCGATGGGGGCAATCGCCCCTCCCTTGAGGCGCTCTACAGGCAATTTTTCGACACTTAAATTTCAAAAGTATTTTTTAGTTTAGGGCCCTGCAAAAAGTTTAAGGGAACTCTCAACCAGAAAATTTTGGGAATATTTCAAACTTGAGGTCTTAACGCAATTTTCAACCATCTTCGGTAACGTTAGAGGAAGAAATGAGGTTCAAGCTCTTCCCTCTGCTAATTTATCAAAACTGCAGTTCCAAAAATACAATTTTAAACGGTATTGGGTTGTGTTAGGGGAGAGGGTTCAGAGACTGTAATTTTTCCACAAATGAAGTTCTAAAAACGCAATTTCGCCCTTCCCTTGAAGGGTTCCTGGATCCGTCCTTGGCTTAAAGAAATGTTAGGGCTAAGACCACTTGTGAGCGAAGCTGACTCATTCGACATTTTGGTTCAAAACGTGTACTCTGGACAACATCACGATGTGTTGATAATAGTGGAGGAGCCCTATAGTCTTGAGATCATATTACACCTGAACTTCGTCCAAGGGCGCATCCAGGAAATGTTCAAGGAGGGGGCGATTATTTTTAACTTATTACTCTTTGGAACTTCAATTCAAAGGTGCCCTACATTTGTGTTTCTTTTTTTAAATGTCCAAGTGAGCCCTTAAATCACCTCTAGTATCATGTAAGATCGTGTAAAATTGTGGTTTTGAAATTTCAATTTCGGAAAAATTCGTGTGGAAAGTTCTGGTCTCTATCCCCAGAGTAATAAGAGATGGGCTACGATTGCGTTTTCAAGACTCAATTGCGGAAGAATTCCCTTTCTCCTAACATTATCGATTACTATGTAAAGCTGCGTTTTTTGGAATTTAAGCATCGAAAACACACATGAAGAAAGTTCCTGTATCTCGGCTCAAGGAGGGGGCGATCGCACCTCATCGCGCCTAAATTGTAATCATCCTTGATTCCGTCCAATACGTAAAAATTCACATGACATTGAAAATAAGTACAGGAGCTCAGCTCCCGTGAACTTCGATGAAAATGAAGCTCTGCTTTGCATTACGCATTCAGTGAGTTTGAATCTTGGTTGTAAAACAGCTCGTGCAGCAATATATTGCATTAAAAAAAAAAACTGTTCCCCAATATACAGACCAGTGGCGAGTTTTGCGGGGTGCATAATCGTAGTGGTTAAAAACGCGATTTCTTCAATTATCTAACGATTCAGCATCCGCATTAATAGGCTCAGGCGCAAATCCATCTCTTTGAGTTCGGTTTCCTAAAAATAAAGACCTCTAGATTCTTAATTTAACATTTAAAAAAACAATATATCTTTGCAAAAAAAAAAAAAAAATCAGTTTTCCATTTATGTTTAACTACAATTTTTTCACCCGTCTTGCGACACAAGGGTCATTTTTCTCCACTCTATTTGGGGTCGCGATCCTTAGTTTGAATATTGGTCTTCTAGAATGTCAGTCTCTACTCAACTGATGTATAGAACAACACGTCCTCCTTTTCTTTTTTTTTCAATAATTATTTTTCAAAATGCTTAATTAGCCGATAGAAAGATATAGAAGGAAAAATTGCGCTTGAGTTATATGGAATGCAATTTTTTTGATCAATTTCCAAACCCCCTGTACTTCCTCACGGATTCTTATGACATTAGATCCATAATTAAACCCTACCCCACCTCACGCATAAAAAGGCATCCTTTTGACCTTGCTGAATGAAAAGTTCTTCTCAATCATCTTACGGTCTTTACGAAACTATTAAGTTATACAGCTATTATTACGTTTCCCAGCCGCCTTTTCATGAACAGGATAAGGAAACTAAATGAAAATGGTGAACCTGTCTTTAGAAACAAAAAACGGCAGCACGCGATGCTCGACGTGCTTTTGGACGTCAAAGCGGTCTTCTTATTGGTCCTCAACCAAAAGGTGCACCACGTGGTTCGATGTTGTCTCCGAGTCACGTTTTCCACCACGCGGAAAGGGCAACAACAAATGCTCTTTCATGACAATTGAGGCTGAAAATATCGCGATTAACCTTGTCCGACGCCAAAAATATTATGTAAATTGACAGGTTCTAGAAAAGACTTCTAGTACGCATTAAGTCATCTGTTGTTTACCCGGTATTGTATTGAAATACTATAATTTCTAAGAAATAATGCCACCAATGCGCTCATCAATATTGTGAAGAAATGTCGTGAAAATAACCAGTTGACCACTGATGATGCTTTTCGATTATGAAATGATATGTTGGAGTTCCTATTATGTTATCTCCAGGAAGGATGGTTCAACCTTCACATTTTCTGATTATTCAACCGAATACAAAAACTAAACACACCTTTATGTACTATGGTTTCAAAGTGTAACAAATATCTTCAAAGAACTTACAAGATGAGGTCGGTAGTAAAAGGATAATAAGAAAACTTGAAGTTTCTTTCTAATAAAAACTAATGCATACCAATAATTTGACAGGTTTCCTTTCTAACGAACTTCAAACAAGCAAGGGCTGATCCAGCTTCCGATTTTGGAGGGAGTCATTTTCGGAAATATGGAGGGGGTTTAAGTTCAATATTCAGGTGCAAATAGGGGGTTTGAGTCAAATTTTCGACAATATAGCTTTTCAAAATGCATTTTGTATGCTATATTTGGTTACTTAAGGGGCAGGGGAGAGGCAGGATTCTCCTTTTCTGGATTCGTGCTAGCAACAAGAAGGTTTTTAATTCATATGCTTTTTCATATTTTTTAATGTCCATCCACAAAACTTCTCACTGGATGAAACAACTTTGAATTTTCTTATTTTAAGCGATGGAATATGCTCCAACTAAGGATTCGTACACTTGTTTGACCATACTCAGGGCTGCCCTCCTAAAGTCAAGGTCGCACCCCCCCCCCCCCCAAATATCGTGAAGCTCCCTTAAAGCAAGACCTCTCCCCTCCAAAAGGGAAAAAAAACCTCAAAACACCCCTTTAAAAATGTCAATGGCGCAGTCTGCGCCATGAATACCCCCCCCCCCCCTCCTCCCCCGGGTGGGCATCCCTGCCATACTTGTCCGTTTAAAAAGAAAACTATAAGAAAAAAAAAGTAATTTTCATGTCAGCAGCTATGGCATAAAATGAATTACAATTAGTCGCGCACACAAGCAGGAGGTCCGGTCCCCTCCTATGAATCCTCCCATAGACCCTGAGTTTTTTTAATTGACTATAATCCTATATATGTAGTACTTTAAATAATGCCAAGCAAATATTACAACAACTTCAGATTTAATAAATGCAAAAAATTTTCTCTCTTTCTTCCCCAACAAAATCGAACTGTATGTGAACATAACATTGCTGTCAAAAATGATGATTTTGCTTCGCTATTTTTACTTTTAACTAGGAGAAAAGTAAATGCATTCATTCTTGGGTTTTCTGGTATTTTAATTAAGTATTTGCTATTCATAAATTTATTTTTGAAACTAATGCTAAGTAATTTTTTAATAATTTTCTTCTTAACTATTTTTTGTTCCCGACAATCGATTAAATCAAAAGAAAACGTTTGGATGCGTGTTGGAATATGATAGGAGAATGGTGGACCTTCGATCCTGGATCCTCCCCCCCACCCCTTTTCAGAAATTCCTGTGTGCGTCACTGATTACAATTAAATATGAAACTCATCATTTAAAAGAATCAGCTGTCATACAAATTTCAATAAAAAGGTGGTAAGAGTTTTGAAAGAAAGTATCATAGCAAGATCAAATTCAGAAATTAAAATTCCTAAAATTAAAATTTGGACTTAACAGAAATTTTCACCCTTCTTACAAAGACGAAAAATAATCAATTCGTACGGTGCGCGTGATTTTGTTTGTTTGTTTAAATCCAATTTGGTGACATTTTCCCCCTACTTCTCTCTGTTTAATATTTTTATTCTTAGAATCTTAAAATATAAGCCATTAAAAATATCGTACCATACCACAAGGATTTTACTGTGCTCCGACTACGGTTTACAAAAAACGCCTTCCCATGCGTTTTCTGCAAAAATGAATTTTCACTGAAGTGAATAAAATTAAAATAATAAATTGTAGCTAATGCATAAATAGAACCGATTGCTAAACGTAATTAAGAAAAAAAAGTTAAAAAAATCTAAATGCCGTTCAGCTTTTGCCCATAAACAATCCCCCCCCCCCTTTATCACTTAATATCAATACTTGCTTGCTTTAAACATTAAGTGGAATTTGGCTCAAAAATTGTGCATAAAGTCATGTGTAACCTAAAATATACCATGACTATAAGTTAAAATGAACCCCTTTCTTGCAACAATTTCTTCTTCATTTAAATGGTAATGAAATAAATCATTTTCTACGAAAAAGTACTTTTTTTTTTGTCTCTTATTCTCAACTTTTTCAGTCTTTACTTCGTGGGAAATACCTCAGACATATTTCCCTAATTCCCAGTTTTTTTTTTTTAATGACTTTTCCGAAAAACTGTTTAACAGTCTTGATTAGTTTTATGATTAAAAAAAAAAGTGAATTTTCTCGTCGACTGATATTAAATATTTTGGAACTTTTCAAAAAAAAAAAAAAAAAAAAAACCGTTTTCATAATATCTGTAGGGGAGACCGGGGCAAGATGACTATGCATACAATTTTTGTTGTTTATTAATGTATTTTTAAAGATAATAAAAATTAACTCTACATGAGCTGTTAGAATAGTCCTTTGTAGTATTAAATGTAATACCATTCAATTTTTTAAATAAAATAAATGAAGAATATTTTTATTTTTTCATAACCTTAACAAATCGTCATCTTACCCAGTACTGGGACAAGATGACTTTGGCCGTGGGGCAAGATAACAGCACTAAAAAAGGTTAAACACATTTTATCTTTTGAATATATTACATAGTTTAGCAAATAATAACTGCGTTTTTACATCTTACAAAGCATCAAATTAAGCGTAATGAATTGCAACATAATATTGAAGTGTTTAGTTGTGCAGCTATCAATACTCACAAATGAAAATGCCATTTTCACAATTGGAACATTCATCATGCCACCACTCTTGGCATTTTGCAGCCCTAAACCATCCTTCTGTTGAAGCGTCACAATATTCTTCTTCCGTCCAATCTTTTGCATGTACCAGACTAAAGTTTTTCCTCTCTCCTCTAAAGTTGCGATGTTGTGACTTACGTTGTTCTGACTCGGAGTTACAGATATAATTTGCGAGAATGTTTTTGAACCCTTTAAATCTGACCAAGAAGAAATAATAAAATCGAAAATGTATCGTGACTCTTTATATGACCTTGATAAAAGATATTCCGAACAAATTCATGACTCGAATAACTGTAAAATTGTGTATTGTATTGTATTGTCTGTGTATTGTCGCGGCAGGAGAGGTGTGAGACGGACAGACAAATAGATAAGCATTTCCAACCCTACTTCCTGTTTGTTTCATTTTTAATAAATTGTTATGTAATTATCCAATTAATTTTTAGAATTAATTAAGTTAGTACTTAGACTATTTTTCACGGAGACATTTTTAGGGGAGATACTTTATTTTATAAATTTTCAAACATATGCTTTTCTTTTTATTTTTAAAATAAAAATAATAAATAAATAAATAAATAAAATAAATTAATAGTTAACACGTACCAATATATCAATGCTATCAAATAAATTACTTCTTCTCATAAATCGTATCAAGATTTTTTTTTTTTTTTTTTTTTTTTTTTTTTTTTTTTTTTTTAAGAGTGAAGGGGGTGGGGAGGGGGCTAGAGAATTCTTTCTATGTTTTTTTATTTCCGATATCTTCATTATAAAAATTATATCCGGGTTCAAAAATCATCAGATTTCGGTCTAGAATTTCTACATGACGTCTAGATGCATTTCCCGTGAAAGAGATTACCGAGTGCTGATTATTGATCAAGGGTAGACAATCAGCGACCGCCCGAAGATAACCTAGTCCCCTACCTTGGAATAAATATTTGTGAGATAAAAAGTTTGTGTTTAATGCAGAAATGATTAGAAGTTTTATAATGAGACAATATATTGTATTCTAATTTGCTTGTGTTAAAAGAGTGCACAATGACAGCATAACTCCAAGGGTCGTTTTAGTTTCCCCAGGATTCTGAAATTTTCTAATGCGTAGTTATTTATTTTTCAGTGTACTTTTGCGTAAAACCAGAAAATAATAAAATAATATAAATAACAATTTCGTCCAAAATGTATGCAAAATACAAACAAATGAATAAACATTAAAATAAACAAAAAATTAAAAACTAATTTCGTGTTTTTTTTATGACAAAATAGTTTTCGTGATCAAGGAACGGTGTTTACAAAAGTTATAATAATGTTGCATCCATTTAGTACTAATTTTCAGATTTTTTTTTCGTACTGAAAAGCACGTAAAAAAAGAATATGCTTGAATGGCAACATTCTACGATTTTGAAGAACTATTACTTGACTCTACATCTAATAATCACAAAATATGTGCAGTGCGAAATGAAAGCAAAAGTTTAAAAGACACTGTTAAGAAATTGTAACATTGAAAAAAAAAAAAAAAAAAAGTTCAAAACCTCTTTATTTTAAGGATAAAAACGAAAAACATTTTCTAATTGAATTTATTTTAAAGGGTCTTTGGTTTCAGAGATTCTGAAGTCAAATATAATTTTGAGCTTTATCATGCATGCCGTATCTATGCGTTTAAAGTTAAATAATAAAAGTACAGTGTGCAAAAAACATCCAATCCGTAAGAACTTGCAAAGTAAAAAAAAAATAAATAAATAAATACAAATGTAAAAAAATCAATAAATAAAATAGTAAAAACCTAAAACTAAATAAAATAATGATAATTATAATTGTAAAAAAATAAAACGAAAAAAAAATCCATTACAAAAACGCTATATTTATACTTGTGAAAAAAGCAACGATAGTATAGAATTCCAGAGATAAAATTTCATTGACTTCGCAGCAATGGATGATATGGCTCTATAAGCCAATCATAATGACGATAAATTTACATCAAGGCACTGCAAACTAAAATCAATAAGTAATCTTAAATGCTCAAATAAATAAATAATAAATCTTTTGCATAGTAATTTGACCAACTTTTACAATAATTAAATACGGAAAATTTTGACCTGTTTTATTTTGTTATGTCACCATGTCTCACCCTAGCAAGAAAAGTGATAGAACTTTAAAAAACAGCATTGGAGAAAATCAAGGTTTTATACATAGTAGTTTTAAGGGTAATCATAACACAACTATTTAAATAAATAAAAATAATAATAAAATAAAATAAATTTAATCAATTAAAAAAAAGAGGCTACTTTAAATTGCTAAAACTCAAAATATTCTTGATCGATTTTAAAAAAATTTTCAAAAAAAAAAAAATATGCACAAATATCTAAGTTTAAATTTTTATACGGCAATTTAAAAATATTAATTCAATAAAAAATAGAAAATATTTGAAGAAAAATTTCAAAAAATTCTAAGATATTTCTTTTTTTTTTTTTTTTATCACATTTTTTGCAGTAAACTTTTTTTTTTTTTTTTTCCAAATTTGCCGAATAAAAATTAAAGCAAACTGTTTGAAAAAGAAATGCACCAAATTTCATTATTTTATCTTTATCAGTCCTTGACTTATAAGAGTTTGAATACAAAAAATCGGGAAAAATTGCATCACGGAGAAAAATGCGTTTAAAGTTTTAACAATATTAATTAAATGCAGGCAACAAAAAAAGGTATATCTTTCGTTCTAGTTAAAATAGAAACAAGATTTAAACGTCATTTTGGGCAGAAAAAAATGGAAAAGTTTTTTTTTTTAATGCAAAATTTAACGATTTTTGTGTCCCAGACCCTTTCAAATATTACAATACGCGCAAAAGTTATAATGTGATGTTTACTGGTTAGTTTTTGTAGTC
This sequence comes from Uloborus diversus, assembly GCF_026930045.1. NCBI lineage: Eukaryota > Metazoa > Arthropoda > Arachnida > Araneae > Uloboridae > Uloborus > Uloborus diversus. The sequence goes on from NC_072738.1 coordinate 36,144,416, forward strand.
GAAATTAATAATATATACTTAAAAGTCTGAGTTTTTCTAAATTATGAAATTTTAACGATGTCTCGCTATTGATTATATCGTTTATGCACCACCTGGCACCTGTTATGTAAGCTCACTTTGTACGAGTTTTGTGGCAAGAAAGATCCTTAATTTAGTTTTTAAATCAATAGCTTGTATATTTTCCTCAAATTTTGTGTTGTGTCACTTTTTTTGCCGGGTGCGATGTGTTGAAAATTATTTAATGTTTCTAGACAGCGTTTTTTGATTATGTGTCATTATCTACAATAAAAACTCATAAATACCTTTTTTTTTTCACAGGTAAGAAATCTCCTCGGAAAATTCTTTCATCGTACAGAATTTTGTTCACTGAATAATCAACGTTTTTCTTCATTAGAAAAATGATGGTCATCAGAATCTTAAAGAGAAAAATTAGAAATTATGAAGATGTACATAGGTAATATTTTTCTTTGCACGAAAACTACGAAATGGGTTCGATTCTATTCCGCTTTGAAACATGTGTCAATCCGAAAGTTAATGGTCTACACTTCGATACGAATCAGTGAATGAAATTTAACCCACTGAAATGAATCAGACAATACAATTTAATCCACTGAAATGAATCAATCAATGAACTATATTTCCTACATTTCACTGAAAAAAAGCAGTCAATGAAATTTGTCCCACTGAAATGAATCAGTCAGTGAAATTTAATCCACTGAAATGAAACAGTCTATGAAATTTATTCCACTGAATTGAATCAGTCAATGAACTGTATTTCACTGAAAAAAAAAGCAGTCAATGAAATTTGTTGTACTGAAATGAATCAGTCAATGATATTTATTCCACTGAAATGAATCAGTCAATGAACTATATTTCACTGAAAAAAAGCAGTCAATGAAATTTGTTCCACTGAAATGAATCAGTCAGTGAAATTTAATCCACTGAAATGAATCAGTCAATGAAATTTATTTCATTAAAAGGAATCAGTCAATGAAATTTATTTCATTAAAAGGAATCAGTCAATGAACTATATTTCACTGAAAAAAAAGCAGTCAATGAAATTTGTTCCACTGAAATGAATCAGTCAGTGAAGTTTAAATCCAATGAAATGAATCAGTCAATGAACTTTATTTCACTGAAATGAATCAGTCAATGGAATTTGTTCTACTGAAATAAATCTGTCAATGAAATTTAATCCACTAAAATGAATAGGTCAATAAAATGCACAGCAACTAAATGCAGTGAAATCCCGTTACAACGAAATGCAAGGGAGCGCAAATTTTATTCGTCATAAAGGGAATATCGTTGTAATGGAATTCAAGTAATGTAATTGCAATTAAAACGGAACTGAGTATTAATTTCGTTAAAACGGATATTTTGTTTTATTGGTATTTGCTGTAATAAGATTTTACTGTACTAGCAAAAGGTGGTCTAAGAAATGATTGAAAGAGTTACATTAGAAATACTTTGGGGAAAAATTTAGCCATTAGCTTAGAAAAAAAAAAAAAACAGTTCGTGCAGTGCCAGCGTAATATACCCTAAATAAATACACAGGAAAGAAGAAGGAAAGAAAGGTGGAAATTAGAAATAAAAGTTCGAACTGCAAATTTGTGAAATAACCAGTGACCGCCTCTTATCTGAATGAAGTTTGTTTTAAACAGTTTTTATTCAATAAAGCGGCAGATTTAATAAAGTAGAAATTAGTTAATATTTTTTTATATAATATAGAATCCTACATACAGTTTAAGAGAAGTCAATTTTCGTCAAACAAAATGAACTATCGTTAGAAATATCTATTCGTTAACAATATTTATTCTTTGATTATTTAAAAAAAATAAATAAATAAAAATATCATAAAGGTGTATGGAAAAGCAATTACATAATTCAAATTTTAACTTACTTGTGCTTTGAAAGAACTATCGCTTTTCGATTATTTAGAAGGGGCTGTAATTAATCTAAACACTCTTTTTTAATGTCGTAAAAAAATCTTTAGTCATAAGAATTCATACTTTGTTGCACCAACAGAAGCTCCGTCTCTGTCTTTATGCTTCATTTTTCTCGAGAAAACTGATACTACATGTGTGCCACCACCCTGCCTCCCTCTCGTTTCTCTATTAGTTAAAAAGTAAAAATAAAGTTAAAAAGTCTCATTTTACAAACAGAAGGCAAAGAAAAGAAAAAATAATTGAATGATGCATCACGCGCTTATGAGAAATGTTTAATTATGTACGTTTGATTCATTTGAGCGGCTTGTTTGATTCAAATACAAGGCAATGTTTAATGTTAGTGCTGGATTTCGTTCTGCTTTTTACAAGTTGATTCATTAAAGCGGCTGATTCAACTAAGCACTGATTCGATTACTCGGTGCTACCTGTATTTTATATATCATAGTTTACTGTCGCACTATAGCAGGCGTAATTTCCCACCAAAGAAGGGCAGGAGCCCTATAGTTTTCAGAGCATTTTAATGCTAAAATAGCATGAATTCAGTCTAAAATGTGAAAATTCCCGTGAAACTAAAAAACTGAAATGTAGCAGCTGAGCTCCCGTGAGCAGATCTTGCAAGTTAAGCCCGATACTATAGTGGGGGGGGGGGGGGGGGGGGGGGGGGAATAAGTGAAATAGCAGGACAAAGTGAAATGGTGAAATATTTACTTTGCTTTTAGCGCCACCTATCTAGGAATATATTGACAGAAAAACATGTAGTCTTTAACATTTTAAACATTATCTGAGATCTACTAATATTCAATGAAGTATTTATTGCCTTAATATTCACTTTTTTGTATTTCAAATGCTTTCTACTGTTAGTCAAGTACATGGGGCAAAGTGAAATAGTTAATTTTATTTATTAATTCAATCTGTTACAATCCATTAAAGTTTTCATTTATTAATTACTTCATTTACATTTCTTTATTTAGTAATTCACTGATTTATTTATCCATTTATTTTTCTCATATACTAATTAACTAATTCAATTAATTATATTTTTTCGTTTATTGTTTAATTTCCTTTTCATTCATTCACTCATTGTTTTATTTACTCATTTATGGGATCAAAAATATCTTTAATAATCGAATAGAAAGTATTTCATTAGACCAATATTTTATTTTTCACTTTGCCCTTTGAAAAAAAGAAGTGAAAATGTTTCAATTTTTTTGGAAGTATAAATTCACTGTCAAAAATAAAAAATAATGTTTCAATGTAAGTTACATTATAAAATATATTGTTCTTTCTTTATGCACCGCAATTTTCAGAACAAATTTTCAACCTTGTTCATTTTGAAAAAAGTAAGTTATCTTAACTGATTCACTTTGCCCCACATTCCCCTATATTGTATTATATCTCACTATCGTACCATGCTAAATAATATATTTCTTGAAATCAGCAAAAGTAAAAACGAAGTAATAAACATTTTCATAATATACACTAATAGCTTAACCTTATTAGAATAAACAAAAAGGGATCCAGGTCGTCCGAATTGATGAAAGTACAGATTAAACAAAATAACTTGAGACTAAATGTAAGTAAACAAACTATTGTACACGGTAAAAATTGGGTTTCGAATTCAAGAGATTGAAATATAAAAGTGCACAAGAGAAAAATACAAAATACGGTCGAAAAAAATACATCAAATACATCATAACTCGCCTTTTATTTTTACAGTATGTACATCTAAATGGCTGTCCGTATTACGCAAAGTCCGGTTTACTGGGGTCCGAATTAACGAGGTTTTACTGTACGTGAGTACATGCGATATCAGAATAACAAATTCCTTGGATAACTAGTTAATATAAAGCAAGTACCAAACTTTATGAAATAAATTATTGGTACCGTAAAATAACGCATAATTTTCTCCAAATTGGATGAAAATAGTTCGTTTAGTAAATTTATCCTATTGCCTTAAGGACAAAACTGGATAAGATCATAATTTTAGTAATAAAGTCTCACATAAATCAAAAAATTAAATAATAAAGTAATAATAAATAACAAATAGTATTTATGAGATAATTTGTTTATGAGAACTGTATTCGAAAAAGTATAATAACAACATGAAATGTTCTACTAGTAATCAGTCGTTAAATTTAATTGAAAGTAAACAGCAGAGAAAAGTTTACTGCTCGAAGTTATAAATTTGTGTAAGGACAAAATACAATAGGTAAAAAAAAGTGTTGTACAAAACCTGAAAATAACACAAAGAAGAAAATAGAACTATTATTTGCAGAAATGTTTCCGGGATTTAATTTGCCAAGATGATATAGACTGAATCAATATCTTCTTGTGGCTCCATTTTCAATTTTTTTTTTTTTTTTTTTTTTTTTTCTCCTACTCTCAAAGAGAAATAAATGAAAAAATAAAATAAAATAAAATGAATAAAGGAAAAAAATAAATAATAAAATAAATTATAATTATTTATTTATTCCGTTTTGTTTTTAATTCATTTTTATTATTATTAATATTAATAATCATAATAATAAATAATAAACACTTCTATTCATATAAACGTTTAACTTATAATTCATCCTTTATCAGATCTTATTTAAAGCATAATCTTCGCAATAATCCCTCGGTAAAAATGCATTTTATTTTGAATGTATGGACATTATTTACTGTCAACAGGTCATTATTTTGTTATCAAGCTCCTATTTACGATAATAGATATATTCTTTTTTCGGTAACAATTTCATTTGATAGTAAATTTTATCGGATAATATTGTGGCAGCAATCAAATGCTTTTCATCAACTTTTATGCAGGCATTTGCGGAACATACGGTTAATAAAAAAGGAAAAAAAAAGAAACAAATAAAGTGAATTGCTCAAACACACTGGGGCGGATACAAGAGGAGAGTCATAGGGGTCCTGCCCCCCCCCCCCCCCTCATAAACGGTCGACAATTAGTATCCGTCCACATTGTGTTCAAACACTGTATGAATAAAATGTAAACCATTTCTGTGGTCTTTTCAATTCAATAATTATTTTTGAAAGTAAATATTTGAAATACTACTTCTTTTCATTGCTTTTAAAATTATTTTTAACGTTTATGCCTATGAAGGACCCTTTTCTTGGCCGATTTGCTGCTTTTTATTGACACCCAAGTGGTTTCAGAAGTTTTTCGTACCCAAAATCGTAGGCTCAATCATGGAGGGAGGGGGGCGGTTCATTCCTTTGCATGATCCCCCCTCAATGTTAGTTTGTATCCGCTTGTGCACACACGCACACACAGACAACCGCACATTAAATGGCAATGCAAGAAAAAATTAAAGCTATTCTATACAGTGATGAGTTCAAATAAATTAAGGAAATATATTTTTTTTTTTTTTTTGAACCTAAATGCCTATTTTTTATTTTTTATTTTGAATCCATTATTTTAATTCTTTCATCCTGAGATCCATGGTACCGGAGGTTTCCCCCCTCTCAAGAGCGATGACGCACCAACTCCCACTGCTTCGGAATAATTTTCCCAGAATCAGGGGTGTTCCCATAGGGTATACTCCATATACGCCGTATACTCTCATACTCAAACATTTTTTAGACATATAACGTATACCCTCAAGCTTCAAAAATTTTCATTTACAATTAAGATTTTATCATCGCATTTCTAAATTTTCCTAAAGCAAAAACAATTGTATCTCATCGTATACCCTCAAGCTTCAAAAATTTTCATTTACAATTAAGACTTTATCATCGCATTTCTAAATTTTCCTAAAGCAAAAACAATTGTATCTATTTAACCATATTTTCCCACGAGTAACCATATTTCTTAAAAAATTTTAACACTTAATAAATCAACGTTTTTCGAAAGCATTACGATCGCATACACATATTATACTTGATGGAATACTGGGAGTATACCCTCAGAAAAATTGATGGGAACATCACTGATCAGAATACAAGTCAAAAAAAAAAAAAAAAAAAAAAGCAAAAGATCTCTAACATGTCCCCCCCCCCCAAAAAAAAAAAACTTGAACTGAAAATGAAAATTTCTAAGGCGCAATCTGTGCCATTGAACGTCCCCTCATGAGCACCCTTGGTTAATATTAATTATTAATTGTGATTGAACCACGATTTCTCACTCATTGCTAATATTTCACAATCTCAAAAAGTAACCGGAATTTTTTTAATCGAAGAACGTATTAAATGACATCACGAACCAAGAGAGGGTCGAAGTCCAATGTTCCACAACTGGAATAAAAATAATAATCCCGCCAGATTATTCATTCTCCCTTTTTTTCTCGATTTCTCCTCGCGCAATCTTCCAAAATAACGGGTTCAATATCGAATGAAATTTCGACTGTTAAGTTTCTTTTAGTTATTTTTGATTCTTAATTTTGTGAAGAAGCTGCAAAAAATATTACTGAATAAAGATTTTGAATAAATTTTGTATTTAATTTGGACATTTTCATTGCAACTTGTAAATGGATTGGAACCGATAGAATTCTGATTTGACATTACTGTATATTTTCTGCACGCAAGTGAGTAAGTATTATCTGCTTTACATATATATTAATGCAAATCAAAATTCAAAACGTTTTTAATGGAGTTAATTCTTATTTTTGATTTACTATTGCACTAATATTTATCGTAGTTCCTAAAACGTTCGTATAAAGTAAAAATTTCTTACCAGGCTGTGATTAACGCATGGGATAACTGGACCCAAACCCAGGGGCTCGCAAAATTCAGGACATCATTTACTTCGAAAACGTTGCATTATATGCAATACAATTCGAATTTATTAGACTTAAAGTATAAAAATACGAAAAAAAAATAATGTTGAAAGGTTTTTGTTTTGTTTTTTTTTCTTTCATTTCTCTAGTATTTATTGTTAGCATTCAACATTCAGTACACTTGTATAACAAATTTTCTTTATAGTATTACATTAAAATTACATTGCAGATTGTAGAAATAGAGTGAATATTGTATTTAAATAGGAAAATAAAAATAGGAAAACTTTTAGTTGTAGTCATACCACTAATATAACTATTTCAACATTTGAAGAGAAAACTAGTGCACTGAAATCAGTGCAAAAAGCTCAAAAACACAACCAAAAGTTGCGAGAGAACTGACAAGAACCGAGTGGACACCGGTATTTATACCAAAGATGGCCAACCAATTGGTTGGCCATCTTTGCCAACCAAGAGGCTTCATTGTAGCCTTGAAATAGCTATATGCTGTATCTACTCCAATATTTGTGCTTTATTTACGTTGTTTTTCACTTTAATCATATTGTAGCACAAAGCTTATATGATAATTTTTCATATAGTGCACTGAAATTCCGATACAACGAATATCAATGCAGCGAAGTACATTTTCACTTTTCAGTCTCAATTTAATTGCCATTATACTGCTTGAATTCCATTATAACGAAATTGCTGTTACAACGAACAAAATTTGAGGTGGCTTGAAATTTGTCTTGAAAACGAAACTTTTTCGAGTGAAATGAATAGAAGTAAACTTGTAACTACAAAAAATCATGTAGCTATAATCAATGTAGAGAAATGTTGGGCAAAGTGAAATGGTAAAATATTTTATACACTTTGCAGTACAACCACTTATCTGGCAATATTTTTACTATGTTATAAAACAAGAATCTAGTCAAAAAATCATTAAAGATCAAGGTGAATACAAGCAGTTTTCATATTTTTATACTCATATCGTAATATTTTGAGCCATATGAAAAAAAAAATTTTTGTTCCTGTTAAAGCACCAAATTCTTGTAATTATGGGGCCTACTGGTGTTCAGTATAGTATTCATTTACTTAACATTAAGCATGGTTGGATTATAAATGTGTTGTACAATTTATCATGTACGTGTGAGACAAAGTGAAATAGTTCATTTCAGTTTCAATTAATTAGTTTATTAAATCGCTCATGCGATAATTTATTAAAATTCATCCATTTACTTGTTTTTTCACTCAGTTGCTTATTTTTTTTCTAAATTAATTCTAAACAAATAAATATTTCATTATAAATGGATTTTAATTATCTTTTTGAATCATGTATGGGGAAAAGTGGTAATTTTCTGCTTTTATTTGAGGTTAAAAATTTACTGACAAAAATGTGTGTGTGAATAACCTTTTCCACAACTTTTATTACAAAATACATTTTCCTTTTCATATGCTATAATGTTATTTTTATTTATTTATTTTTTAATTTTGTTTTTCATTTAAAAAAAGTAGGTTATCCAGCTGCTTCACTTTGCCCCACATTCCCTTGCAATGTTTATTAATATGAACAGTAAGACTTTACATAAATTCATCCATGGAACCTCCCGATGGGAGGTCACTGTGACCTCCCAAAAATTTCTTTATTTGGCAAATTTTGTCTAACGATTCGGTAAAATAATTATCATTCTGCGAAATTTGGAGTTCCATTCGGTAAAATTTGGAGTTCTATTCGGCAAAATTATCAACATTCGGTTAAATTTAGAGCTCTATTCCGCTAATTGAGAACTTACGCCCTCCCGAAAATTTATGTTCGGGGAGCCGTTGAAGTCATCTTGAACTTAAATAATGCGTAAAGGAAACTTTTTAGCGTATAACATATTAGTCCTACTTAGGATGATATTATCTTTTTAATTGCAGGGAAAAGTCGATAATAGCTGATACTTTTATCCCACTCGAAATTTTTTATCGAGGTCGAAGAATTTTTTTCATTCGCAAATTTATAAATTTATTTCAAAATGTAGAAACGACCTATAAAGTTTTTGATAATTTTAAACCAGCATTTGTTAGAACATTGTACCAACCAAATGTTTCTGATTTCCTCATTAAATCAAAGTTCGTTATAAGCGATCTCGATTGTACTGGCTTCATTGCCCATACAAATTTTCATGAACCAGGGGTGGATACAAGGGGAATGTCATGGGGCTCATGACCCCCTTCCCCATAAACAATATTATCCACCCATCATTATTGTATGTGAACATCCTCATATATATATATATATATATATATATAATAGCTATTTCACTGATCGAGTAAAGCCTTGGTTTCCTAGGAGTCAACTCGCCGATCGTCGACGTCGCTCCTCGCTGAGGAGAAAACTCGATTCTTCTGCCCATGCGCGCCCAAGCTAAATCGACGTCGTGAGTGGCCACGCCGGAATCTACTTGACTTTGATTTCAGCGTCACGGCGAGGAGCGACGTCGAAGATCGGCGATTCGCTCCTAGGAAACCAGGGCTTAACGCTGACGTCATCAACGATGAAACTCGCGCCACGACACGATAATTCGATAATATTTTTTGGCAATGTTTGACATGCAGGGAAATGCTTTATTGTGACGAGGCTGAACTGGATCGGGTAACTTAACTGTTTTACTGGTAAGACTGTCATTTAAGGAAAATGAAGAAAGGAAAAAGTGGTCAACAATGAACGCTATCTACTGGAGTTCAGAGTTAATCCACTAAAGTAAGGGTTAAATTTCATCTATCAAAAAATCACCAAACAGGCAACTGCTTCGTACAAATGTAGCAGTTTTCCCCCCGTCATACCTTGACGGGCGATTTTCTAGTAATTTAATAATTGCATACAAGGTGAATGAATGAAGAATATCATACAAATATATTATTACGCATTGCGTTCAAATACTTCATGAATAAAATGTATAAGTGTTTGCAGCAATCTATTTCATTGGTTAATTATTTGTTTGAGTAAATGTTTGAAACAAAACTTCCCTCCAGTGCTTCTGAATTTGATTAAGTTCAACCCTGACTAGTCGCCTTATTTTTAGCCGATTTGGTGTTTTTAATTGACACCCAAACTCTGATCCAGAAATTTTTCATACCCAAAACTCGATATTTTTCAGCATGACTTCCCTCCTCCCAAAATGCTGGTCTGTATCCGTTCCTGCCACAGACTGGATAATACAGTAAAACCTGTAAAGTTGACCACCCTTGTAAGTTGACCGCCTTTTTCAGGCACAGAATTAGATCTAGATCATATAATTCAACCTCTAACTTGACCACCTGTTTAAGTTGAGTACTAAAGTAGTGCACCGCAAAAGTGGTCAACTTACACATGTTTCACTGTAAGTCTGATTAATCAAACTTTGGGCCAAAGAGTTAAAGTCTGTTCATTCGGCTATGCAAGTAAAAGTTTAGCAACTATATTTGTTAACGGAGAACAATACTTCTATTTATAGCACAAATATCTTCTCCATTGCTCCAATATTTATCAGTGAACACTTCGCTAATAGACTTTTACTTACATCGGTAACGCGTCAAGGACGTACAAACGCCCTTTAACCTTCCCTCGAAAATGATAATGATGAGAAAAAGAAAAGCTTCTTCCGACCACATCACCGGCAATTAGTTATGATTCGTGTTGTTTACCTTGAAGAAACGGTTCTGGAACTTTCTTCGGAAAACAATTGTATAATCTAATCACGCGGCTCGCGTCATGTATTTCAGTCACGACGCGGAGAAGCGTTAAAAACCTAAGTAAAACTGTTACCAATTATAGGATACATATTTGGTATTTAGAAGCTTCAAAAAAATTTCTGGAATAAATTTTTGCTCAATAGAAGTATTGTAGGGTAACGGCACCAGTAACAGACATGCTTAAGACATCGCTCTCAGGTTAACTCAATTTTCTGAGCCTTTTAATGTATTTAGACTTTTAAAACTATTTTTCTCTCATGCAACTACATCTCATCTAACTTTTGGCTGCTTCTGGATCCACTGAATTAGTTAATTATATTTTTATTTCTCAATTTCGAAAAAAGGTCCGAACCTCAGTAACAGACACCGACAATTCTGATGATGCCCAGTAAGAGATAGGATGAGGAAAGGATGAGTAATGGACAGAATTCCCCTTTTATCTTCAAAATGTGAATAAGCTTTTTGTTTTAAGCTTTAAAACCTTATTAAATTCAAATGAACATGAAACACCAGCAGACCTCGTGGTGGCTGTTCATAACCTTCCGCCACTGCCTTGTAAATACCAACTGGCTCATAAAATTCACTTTGATAACACTAGATGGTTGCATCGTATTCGTGGGTGGCAGCAACTTCAGTTTTACCCGCTTAACATGCTTATTATTTAAATCCAAACTTACGATTGTCTGTTACTGGACCAAGGAAAAAGGAAAATCGAAACTGCTAACTAGAAAACAATTAACTCTATTTTAAAAGTCACAACAGCAATTACCAAAAGAGTAAATTTTATTTAATCTTTACGTTTTCTCTTATTCAGAGTTTTTTTCTCCCTTACTCTCATCCTTCTTGTTTCTTCCTTTCTTTTTTCTTTCTTTCCTTCTTTTCTTTCTTTTTTTTTGCGTCACTGTCACCGGACCCCCCTCCCCCCCCAATGCCCGGGCCCCTAGTTTCCGACTAAGCTGACATGGCCTCTCGTCGTCAAATTTCAATGAGTGAAACAGGGATGTCGCCAGGGGAGGGCCATGCCGCAGACTGCGCCATTGAAATTTTTAGGGTGTTATCAGGGGTTATTTTTCTCTGTCTTGGGGATGTCAACGGGGTATTGGGGTGGGGGTGTGCCTTTGTTTGTTTTTTCTTGGAAAGGCGGCAGGAAGAGTTGAGCACCATTTAGTGAAATACACTTGTAAGAGTGGGGAAAAAAAAAAAAAACCGAAACTTTCTATGCTGTTTATTTTGACCGAAATAGGCGCTGAACGGAATCCTATGCATCCATCAATCAATGGCAACGTAATGGAAAACAGGGATTCCCTGTAGCCAACCTCTTTGTTGTCATGAGTGTCAGCTATTGTCACAGCCTATAAGCGTATGCGAAATTTAGTGGGGCCATGGACAAACCTAGGGATTGAGCAGGCCAAATTAGGCGATGATGTGGAAGAAGTCTCCTGACGCCATTACTGTCTGTGACCAAACATTGTTTTGTTGAAGAATGGCTCTTGGCCTCCTTTGTTAATTAAATTATAGCAACCACTAAAGTGAGATCCAATTTTGGACCTTGGGTCGTGGCTGTTTAAAAATGTGTCACTGCATGTGACTACTCATATGTAGGATTTAGTGACTGCCTTCATATCTAAATATGCCTTAAACTATCACGAGATTATTAAAAACTAAAATAAATCCCTTTAAAAAGTGAGTGGATGGTCTCCAGTAGGAAGATCATTAATGTTCAAAACAATTTAGTTTTCACGAACTTCTGATGATGCTGTTAAAGAAATTTAGATTATGTGAAAAGAAAAAAAGATAACATTCTCTAAAATTTCTACCGTAATTTCGTAAATTTTTATTACTGCCTTGCATTGTTAGATGAAACTTATTGGTGAAACCACAATCAGTTCACGAATGAGGACCAATTTATAAAAAACAGCACTTATCGCATTGAATATGGTAAGGTTTCATTAATCCGGCAAATGATAATCGCAATCTGTAAACTCTCAGCTAGAAAAACCTTGAACCAATCAAGTTTCAAGTAATTTTTTTTCCATCATCGTAAGAACTTGATTCACTAAAATCTTTACAGTAGAAAAATTGCTATCCTCGTGTAACTGCGTTGTAGTTTATATATTTTTTTAAAAGGCATAGGCCTAACCTACGAACAGGATTTTATTATAATTTTATTAGATATGCTTGATTATTTACTTTAATAAATGAATCAAATTACTCACTGATAAAGTACTCTAAGAACTTGTACTTTGTCAGTCTTATTCTCTCTCTATTCCCGAGAAAATTTTATTTTTAAAAAATATAACGGTTTGAAATTTCATCGTCCCTTATTAACCTATTGCTGAATGGATAAAGATTACCGGAGCAATGTAGAACGTACGAAGTTATAGGTCATTGTGTTACGTTGTGTTGTCAAATATTTGTTAAGATATTATGAAAACAAGTTTTAATTCATCAATTGTTATTTGTTTGCTTTCTGTGGTCGTGATATCTGATTTGGTCTTGAAAAGTTACATAAACATGAGATATTGACGTGGTTCAAGGTCTGAAAGAAAAGAAAAAATGAAGTGAATGCGTTTGTTAAGCATATGCCAAAGTCCATAATGTACAGAAAAATGAAGCTACTGCAAGAAATGATCAAATTATTTCTAAGAAAAATCGATAAGTTTTGTTATATAGTGTTACTGTTACTAGTTTGTAAAGTGAAATTTATTAAAGTAATTATGAAGTGTTAAACTGACATCGTCTGGGTTTCAAATGCAAATAATGCTACTAAGATCATTCCTAGTTTTACTTGAAATAATTACGAGGAACCCCGATTTTTACGTTTTGTGTCGGACCAGTGATCAAAAACGTTCCATGCGGACATGTTGAAAATATTAACATATTGTTTGAAAACTGACTCTCATCCAATGAAAGTAGTGAGAAAAATGTGTTATCATTACATCTTTTGTTTTAGTTACAATTTCACTTATTGCACGATCCGTACTAACATTTTTTTGCAAACTTGCTTCTCAGTTGGCATTTACAAATAAAAATAGTTTTGGAGTTTTTATACTTAGAATCGTATGATCAGCGAGGGACACCACCCTCGATTATTTCTTCCTCATCTTAATCATTATCATCGAAAGATGATAATGATAATTCCTTCAATATCGTAAATCTGATATTGAAGGAATTCGTCATCTGTTGAGACAATGCATGCGTCGTGTCACCAACTTCTTAATAAAAATTTTTCAAGAAGACTCTCAGCAGCTCTAGTCCTTAACTGTCATGAAGGAAGATGGGACGATGAGAGGAAGTCCCCCTCGCAGACAAAGGACTATTAAACAGAGCAAAAGGAACGCCAGAGTGACTTCAAACAGTATACAAATTTATCTTGAGAAAATTGAAATTTAAAAATAAAAAAAAAGTTTGTGTTGGTCTTTTTAATGAAAAATTATTTTGATATTTTTATCAAGAAAGGTATTAAGCGGACTTTCCGAAAAAGGGTAATGTAAAATCCAGGATATTTTAACATTATCAGTATAACCTTTTCAGGGGTAATAATGAAAAGATATTATAATTTTTTAAGGAATTCAATTTGAGAGGGTTTTTTATCTCTTTTTTGGGAGACTCTCGCTCTGAGAGAGGTGTCATTGTCCTGGGTGGAGGGGGGGGACCATCTTTGACTTAACGTCATCAGTACAACATCGTACTGAAAAACTGAGAATGTTAAGCAAAATTAAAAAGGGTATGCCAAAACCTTTAAAATTAATTCTGCCACATTCTCTTCTTCGTCACATGATATCTTTCTCACTAATATTATTTTCCAATTCTTATCTTTCATCCCCCCCCCCACACACCCATCCTGCCCTCAACCATGGGCAATGTCAATCCCCACCGCGTGCTGCTATCTTTAGCTCAACGCCAATGCTCTGATCTGACCCTTATGGAAAATACCCGCACATCAACAAATATTGGTTCTGATGACGCAAAACTATTTTTTTCGATAAGGCGTCATCCCTGGTTATTCTATCTACTGCCCTACTTTTTGGCAGTTCATTCACCCCCCTATTTTAGCAGGAGACTGCTCGAAATCTCTGAACGTCTCCTGCTGTATCGGGCATCTCAGGAAACCTACTTTTCCGGGACTTATCAATGTTTTTTGATGCAATACAGCAATCTTTGAAAGTGATAAAAACTGTCCATTCCCATGTCTTCAAGTACATTGTGGTTATTGGGTTCAATCGTTACATCTTCAAGGTTAATCTAGAGGAGCACAGTGGGATTGAGGGTAAGATTTTTAAAAATATTTTCCCAATGTTCTGGCATTATCCATCAGAGTTCGTTAAGCAGCATTAATATATAAAACAGAAGACATTCCTCTTTATTCAGTTAAATTTGTAAATGGAAATAAAATGCAAATATTTTAGCCCTACCTCCACCACTAGTCCACTTCTTGGTTTAGAAGCGTTACTGTATTTTAGTTTAGAGGCGTAATTAGTAAACTTGTTGAAAGCGGGGAATTCATATGAAAGCTTGTGTCAGGTATCAATAATGGAGCTTTTTTGCAAAATGATTTAGATGATTTTGATAGTTAAAGTGGGAAGAAGAAAAAAAAAGGGGGGGGGGGAGGGAACGCGATAGGGTTTGTGTATTGTGACTTTAAACTAAAGTTTTTTTTTTCTTTTTTTCTTTTTTTTTTAAAGCAATGATTGCCAGTTTGTGGTATGCGATAATCTACAAGAGGTGTCCTATAGACTATTTTTAAAAAAAATGCAAAATTACTTTGTACTGCCTGAATATAATTCTGACAATAGTGTGCGCGATATCAGGTGATCCTACATTAATATATAGGTACGATTTCAATATGTAAAGTAACTTTTGGTCTGGTATTGAAAAAGAACTAGTGCACTCGCAGACAATGCTGTGAAGCCCGTCATTTCGACTTTTTCTGGGGGCTGGGGGTGGAAATGGTGTGTACTCAATGCAAATTTTGTAGGAAACCAATAAAAAACTCATCAACGACGAATGGTTGGCACGTTCTGCGTGAAACAAGCGAAAGAAACTTGATTTCTTCCAATGCTGAGATAAAACATCTGTCACGTGACTTGGGGTCAGGGCTTCACGAATGAAAGTCTTCACTCCCTCCATTATATCTCTTCTCAATACCTCTAATCATTGCTCTTGAGCATTGATATCATCTTTGTTCTAAGGCGAATGAATGAAAAAAAAAAGTCTGTTGAACAGAATAGCGTGATTAGACTTCTTATTTTAGATGGATACCCGCTGTAAAGATGCAATTTAATTTTAAATCGAGTTCCCAAAAAACTCTCCGGCAAGGCACGGGCAGCTAAATTAATATACCTCGACGACTAGTTTTTTTTCTTCTGATTTGCTGTCAAGTTTGAGAAATAATTTATCTGGAGCCTAAATTTTTTCCTGGTTTCTAAGAACTTGCAGTTTTTGTCGGTCTTTGAAAACAAACCTTTTAGTTCTCATATTGAAGAAATGCATGAAAAATGTAGTTTTAGATTAAATATTTTATAGTGCCATTGTTCAAACATCGTAAAATTTTATATCCATCTTATTTCTCTTTTAATGTCTTTTTATTGCTTTCAAATACCGGCAAATTTCTGTCGTCTTTTTTTGCAATAAATCCATTTTGAAAAGGTTGAAATTCTAATCTACAATTTTGAAGTCCAGAAGAGCTCACGATGCTAGACTTTCTCTCGCTTATAAAATTTACTGGAAAGGATTCTGTTACTGTTATAAACAAGTTTCACTAACCTTACTGTAATTTTTCCTGGTAATGAAAATATCCAACTTTCATTCTCAAAGTTAGTAATCTTACATATTCATTTTTAAAACAATTTCAATACATTTCCATTAAATAAATAAAGAGTTTTATCTATAAACAGCTTTTGGTGGGGCAGAGACAGATTTTATTATTAAGGCTGCGGCGTCGGAGTCTAACTAATTTTGGGATAAAGGAGTCGGAGTAGGTCATTTTCTCTCCAACTCCAAAGCCCTGCTTTTTAAGAAAATGAAGGGCTTTCATGATGATCAAAAATAACGTCACTTGAATAAAATGTCATTTAAAGGAGTTCGGGACACATTTTGAAAAAAAAAAAAAAAAAAATATTAAATAGTTTAGAGTTTTGAACTTCTTCGCACTGATTCACCATCTATTTAATAAGCAAAATCATAACATAAATATAAAAAAAAAATTTTCATTTAAATTTAATTGTTTTATTAAAAAAACGGGGTTGTTTCAAATTGCTATAACTCAAAATATTCTTGTTCAATTTTCAAAATTCTTTTAAAAAATATGAACAAATATCTAAGCTTTAATTTTATTCGGCGATTTAAAAAATATTAATTCAATAGGAAATAGAAAATATTTAAAGAAAATTTTCGAAAAATTCGAAGATACTTTTTTTTTTTAATCTTTTTTTTTTTTTTTTTGCAGAAAACGTTTTTTTTTTTCAAATTCGCCGAATAAGAATTAAAGTGAACTGTTAAAAAAATATATGCTCCAAATTTCGTTACTTTATCTTTATCAGTTCTTGACTTATAAGAGTTTGAATGCAAAAAATCGGGAAAAATTGTATCATGGAGAAAAACGCGTTTGAAGTTTAAAGTTAAATATAATATTAGCTAAATGCATGCAACAAAAATTATTGTATCTTTTGTTCTAGTTAAGATAGAAACAAGATTCAAACGCCTTTTTGAACAGGAAAAAAAAAAAGACAATTTTTGTGTCCCGAACCGTCTTAAATATTACAATACGTACAAAAGTTATAATGTGATGTTTACTGGTTAGTTTTTGTACCCGAAATCAAAAATGCATACTTAAAAGTTTTTTAATATTAGTTTTTCAAATGATTTAAAAAAATGCAAAATTTAACGATTTTTGTGTCCCGGACCCCTTAAATGAAGAATAATCAAAAAGGCTTAGTGCTTAAATATAAGCAAAATAAAACAACACCGTAAATAAACCACAAACAATCGAGAAAATGCTCTTGCATTCCGTTCAGTATAGGTGTTATCGCGTCTCTATGCGAAAAATAAGAAGGTAGGATTGAAGCTCTCTCCATGTATCTCCGTCTTTTCAATCAGAGCAACAAGCCTCAGCTAGCTCGATTTCTTACAGCATAATGTTGCAGTAAAATAGAACGGTAAAAAGTATTGGCTACATAGAAATACTTTACATACCGAACTTTTTAGCCTATAATTTCATTAGATTTTTTTTTTTTTTTTTTTTTTCAGAATATGTGTCAACAAACCCTATCACTCAAATCGAATTTCAAATTTTGTCAATTTAAAAAAAAAAATTAAGAGGCAGAATTTCCTAATATCGATAAATTTTGTTTCTGAAAATTATACCAATATTGCATAATTTTCAATGTCAAAACACTGCGATAAGAAAGCGACGGTCAAAGGGTACACTTTCTCTTTTTTTCTCACCGGAATCGATAAAATTATGCGAATCAATGGATATCTATACAAATATGCACAGATAAATAAAAATTCGAAAATATTTTTTTCCATAAAAAAATTCAGGGTCATTTCCGTACATTGTCTAAGGACGAAATTTCAAGCTTTCCCCTTCGATTTAGTATTTTGTTTTATCGATACGTATTTATCATTCATTGGTTCTGAGTGTATCGGGCTGAATTAGTGCTAGTTCTGAACTGCTTTTCAGGAAAGCAAATTTTCCATTCACATAAAATTGCTCACGAGTACCACTTTGCATTCAATGGCTTTTCAGTAGAGAAAAAGTTTCAAATTCATCCCTGGTATGTATGTTATATTCAACATACGAATAACTTATCATCTATTCAAATTTTAGAACTTAATGGACAGACTTCTGTATTGAATTGATTTGTGCTCTGATGAAGCCTTAGACATGTCTGGTGAAACGTTAGCCTGAAATATCCTGAATATACTACGGCCTATAAGCCTGGAAAGTAGCTATATTAGTTGTTATCTAGCCGGCTGTATGCACTTTTGTTGCTATAACATACTTATTAACTTGTAAGGCATAAATTATAAATCCTTTCATGATTTAAAAGTAGTATTTTTCTAATAAGAAATATGTTAGTACCTCTAACGGATTTTTTTTTTCAAATGAGATTCAGTGGTGAATTTATGAAATCACCCCTGAATATACTATATGCAGTGAAGCCTCGATTTTACGTTCTTCAAGGGATTGGGTTAAAAAAACGTAAAATGTGGGAAATACGTAGGCAAGCAAAAATCAAAAAGAAAAAAAAACTAAAGGTAGTAGAGATGACTCTTTCAAAAGGTATAATATCTATACATTACGAAAAGAACATTATTATGCGTATCATTTTAGATAATTTTAACACATATAGTTGCGAATCCGGGCGTTTAGGTTGAAAATAGTCCGTAATAGTGGATTGTCTGTTTAATCATTGAGTTCAAAGTAAATGCAGCAACTTCCAGTATTGAAATACTTTGCAAGGATTTTTCCTGATCTTTATGAGAAAAAAGTCTTTCACTATTTCTAACTCTTCAATGCAATATTGAAAGGGGCGGGCTGTGTTTCCGGTTCTTCTTGTTCATCTTCTTTGGCGAAAGAAAAATCCATAAGGACGACTACAGATGGAGCAGTAGCACTTCTGTTTTCACAGATTAGTAATCTGTTCTTAGTTGAATCTGTTTTCTCAGATTCAACAACGTGAATTATCTTTAAAAAAGCACAAATGAAAAATATTGCTTATTTTAAAACATTTTTTTTTCTTTTTCTTTATTTCCCAGGGAAAACGTAAAATGCGGGAAATTCATAAATAACAGACTTGATATCCGGGTTAAATTATCATTATTAGTAATACGGAAAAACTGGAACCTGATGAAAAAATAACTTGAAATGCGATAAAAACGTAGATTCGGTTGAAGTAAAATCGGGGTTTCATTGAAATGCATAATATATGTGATTATAAAAGAAACGTGCCCATATGTGTCCTTATATGACTAGCATAGCGTTCGAAGCAGCGGAATTAGTAAAGATAAAATAATTATAAAGTAGTACATTCAAGAATGACATAGAAAAAGATTAGCTCTGATAATTACTATTTTAGGCCCAAATTTTTGAAGTTTTTGATTGGGAGCAGCTATTTGTGAAAAGTAATTCAAGTGAAAATTTGAACGATAATTTCAGCTAGCTAAAAATGATTTCATTAGGCAGAGACGAAGAAAAAATATTCGGAGGCTATTTGCTAGAATCGTCTAATACGGATGTCTAAGAATGTGTCTTGCACGTGACAACACAACTTCATTTAAAAAACGAAAATTAAAAAAGATATTGGGGGAGGGGGGATAGTTTTTTCTTTACAAATCACACAAACAAAATTTTTTCACGAGGTCAGCATGTTTTTTAACTTTTATTCATAAATAATTTGTAAATTTATTCAAAATCTAAGGGAAAATGTAGTCCAATTCCAATATGTCCTACACTGGTAAAATCACCCTTGATGAGGTAATGTACATAGGTAAACGTTTCACTTGAAAGGATTTCTATGTTTCGCAAATGTAAGACGTGTTTTCTCTTGCGATAACTCTCAGCATGTGCCAGATGGTGGATAGCAGCACGTACCATGTCAAGGGGAATCTCTTCATACCTGACGTTTGATGACACCTTTCCATTCAGACTCATTTTGTGGATTTGTTGCCCGGACTTTGGATTTCAGTCATCCCCAGCTCAGAGCCGCAGAATTCCAATCGAGTGAGATAGAGGGCCTGGATAGTCACCCACGTGGATTACAAACCGCGCTAAAAGAAAATCTTAGCCCTCCATTCTCGCATCAATGATCATTACAAGCCGATGGGAAGTCATAGAAGTTCACTATGACTACCCAACTGTCTTTCTTTTTTGGCAAATTTCGATTGACGATTCGGAAAATTTGGAGACAATATTGAAAATTTGCTATTTTTGTTTCTATTTTTTTTATTATTAGTTTTCCTAATGTTGTCTTATGTATATTCTCTAAGTATATTTGTATGTTCTTATTTTATCGTTCGGAAAAATTCAGAGTTTTCCCCGTCTCAAAACTTGCAGTTCGGGACGCCCCTGGTCATTATTATTATAATTTGCATCTAAAAGTAAGGAACATTGGAATTTAAGGTAAAATGCTCTCTTAGCAAGTTATTAATGACTTATGTATTGTAATGGCTAATTTGCGTGTATTTTTTTAAAGAGGGTTTCGGTATTTTATTATATAACATAAGTCAGTTTTCATTATTTTATCAATCTTAAAAGCTACATTTTTGAAAGCAATGACGAACCTAAAACTACATTTCATTTTTAGTGATAAACATGCGAATTAATTTTGCTTACTCTTTGACCAATTTTCATGAATCATCATCTACGAAAAAATAGGGGTTGCCATTTAAAATTCTGAAGTAAACATTTATTTCAATGCCAGAGGGCAAAATTTTAAACAGATGAGATCAAATTCATTTCAGAGTCGATAAAATACAGACTTACAACAGACTTACTAACTTAAAATTTCAAACACGGTGATGCTATTGCAAATGACTAATTCATATTTTCTTTTAGGTTCTTTTTCTTAAATTGTGAGGAACGAAAGAAACAATGCCGAACTCGAAGTATGATGAGGTGATGAAGGCGAAGGGGTACCTTCCATTCGTTCTAGGATACTTGACAGATAATTTAACTATACAAGCGGAGAAAGAACTCAATGAAACAGAAGAATCCAGGCAACTATGTTTAGCTGAACTGCGAAAAGTAATTCAAAGTAAGTACATATACAACAGAGTTCATTACTCCTCAGTTTCTATGAATACGTATTTGACTAAGTAATCAAGCTCTTTCTTTAATGCCAGCATTAAATCTACTTAAAAGCCTACTTTGTAAGCATAAAATTCTCCTTCCGTCCCTACTTAATCCCTACATTTTGGCAGAAAATTTTGACTCAAATTGCTGCATTGAATACTCTTGTACTAAATGTTGAATATGATGAATTTCTTCAAATATTTTTCAGGGAATTCTGGGTTCTAATGCTTCAAACAACAACATTTACTTACTAAGCATTCCTTCCTTCTCTCCTTGTACAAAATTAGTTACAGAATTCCAGGGTTCGCACCAGAGGTACCCCAAACACAAATTGTTGGGAGGGCGGAAATTCTCAATTTGCTAAATGAAGCTCCACATTTTGCAGAATGGAACTCCACATTTTGCCTAATGGAACTTCAAATTTTGCCCAATGGAGCTCCAAATTTCGCCCAATGGAACTCCAAATTTTACCGAATGGAACTCCAAATTTTGTCTAATGATAATAACTTTGCCGAATCGTCAGACTTAATT
Organism: Uloborus diversus; assembly: GCF_026930045.1. NCBI lineage: Eukaryota > Metazoa > Arthropoda > Arachnida > Araneae > Uloboridae > Uloborus > Uloborus diversus. The sequence goes on from NC_072738.1 coordinate 36,166,120, forward strand.
CGCCAAATACGAACATTTTTGGGAGATCACGGTGACCTAACATCGGAGCGCCCCTAGTTCGCAATCTTTAACCACGCCTCACTCTGTAAGGACTCTTCCACCAGTAATCGCATAAAACTAATGAATCATGTATTCATAAGAAAGCAAACTCATTGTACTGGTATACTGATGGTTGGTATTCTGGGGTAGTTAAAGTTATTACAAAATGGGGCGTTGCTTAATAGAGTGTCAATTCTAGATTTTTGAAACTAATTTGGTTGTGATTTAAGGAGGTAATGTTTTGCAAGTAAATGTCGCTAATTAGTGGCGCAACGAGGGGTGGGGGGTCAACCACCCTAGCTGTTGGTTTTAACATTACTAACAATCCTAATACGGTAATTTTTATGCATGTAAAAACCGGTTATGATGAAAAAACTCCCTCTAGAAAGTCAACCCTGACTGCGCTTGCGTTGTAGTGTAGCTCCTCTGCACACGAAGCGGTTAGTTCAAGTTTAATCAACTTTTCGAAATAGTTGCATGTCAACTAGTTGACTGAAGTTTTTCGTTGTGTTCATACGAGGCAACTTACAGTTGAATGATTCAACAGTTGAAGTTGATTCAATCAACTTCTCTTCTTCTAAGCCGAATTTTTTCGAGCAGCTGCTCCACAACGCTGTTAAAACTGAACCGAGTTGACATAACTAGTTCTCTTGCGTAAAGTGAACACCTGGCAATTTCCCGATAAGTTGAATCATCTAAAAAGTTGATTCATCTCATCGGGATGAGTGTGGTACCCGCACATGTGTCTGGTGTACCTGATTAGTTGACGGTAGTGTGAAGGACGCCAAGCTTTCCCTTCACTGTTCTACTTGGTTACACTTCCTGATAACCGCCCGTCCAAAATATGATTCAACTAAGTTGCCTTGTGTGAAGGAGGCCTCAGTCTCTGAAAAAAAAAATTCAAATAAAATAATAATTTCATTAGTATCAATAATCCTCATATATATATATATATATATATATATATATATATATATATATATATATATATATATATATATATATATATATATATATATATATATATATATATATACACAGTATATATAAGCCAATTCACTGATCGAGAAACGCTCTGACGTCACCAGCAATGAAATTCGCGTCATAGCATGAAAATTTGAAAATATTTTCTGGCAAAGTTTGAAATGCAAGGAAATGCTTTATTTTGACAAGGCTGAACTGGATCCGTAACTTTACTGTTTTACTGGTAAGACTCATTTCAGGGGAATGAAGAAACGAAAAAGAGGTCAACAATGAACGCTATGTACTGGAGCTTAGGGTTAATCCGCTGGAGTTAGGGTTAAAATTTCAACTACATCAAAAGATTACCAAAACGCAATGGCTTCATTCAAATGTAGAAGCAATTTTCACCCGTCATGACGAGCGATTTTCTACTCAGTAGAAAAGTATTGAAATTGTAGCAACTGATTTGAAATGGAGGGAGAACTTTTTTTACGTATGTGCGTGCGTGGATGGTGCGTTATATGATCCATTGAGTGTAAAAAAAATACACCACTTGCCGATTTTTCTTTTCTTTTTACTAAAGTATGATTTTTTTCCCTTCTGCAGAGGATTCGAAACTTGTGTGTCCGACAGACGACGCATACCTGCTTCAGTACCTACGAGCGAGGAAATTCAATGTCAAGAAAGCGTTTTCTCTGCTGCAGAATTTCTATCAAGTTAAAAAATCGTACCCCGAACTTTTCGACAACTGTGATCTGGATGACCTGAGGAAGACGTACAGCTCCGGCGCCATTTCCACGATGCCCTACAGAGACCAGGACGGCTGTGCTGTCTATTTAATTCAAATGGGTAAGCAAAACACAGATCACCCATAAATATCTGTATTTCTGCCAAGAGATAAACTAAAACCACGCTGCAAATATCCAATAGAACAGGGCTGTCCAACTGGCGGCCAGCGGGCCGGATGCGGCCCGCCAACACATATTGTGCGGCCCGCCAAATTCTTATTCAGCTTATTTCTGTTTTCGACATCTATCGGTATCAAGAAGCATCCGAGACTACCCTTCTTGGTCAAGCCGGGGTCCCCGAAATTTCCTCTTGATCGCCCTTTTATACTCTTTTCATTGTTTTGAGAGAAAAAAGTACAGGACACCTGCAGGTCAAGGTCAAGCAATCCAAAACCTGCCTGCCAATGGTTGAAAATAAAGACCCCCCCCCCCTCACTGATTCTACGGCCTTTGTTGATTTCGAAAAAGAAATTGAGAATTTGCTCTCGTCGCTTCCATGTTTGGGAGCACATATTTATTATGCGAAAGTGCTTCTTCGACAATGAACTTTATCATGAATCATCACAGGAGCTCTCTCTCCGACAGTTCATTGATAGACCTTCTTCTGCTGGCAACGAAAAACATCGAGGTTGGCATCCCTGCCCTTGTAAAGAAGGCGGATCTGCCTCAATTTTCCAATTAACATTTAAGCAAATTGTTTTATAATCCTCCTGTTTCATTGTTTTATAATTAATTACCTCTTATACATTAAGAATTATTATTAATTGTTATTGTATAAGAGGTGAGAACTTATTGTTCAAATTTTTCAAACTGCGGCCCGCCAGGTGATCAGTGATCGGAATTCTGGCCCGTGGGCTCTTTGCAGTTGGACAGCCCTGCAATAGAAGTACTATTTCTCAGTGCACATGGACCATTTCCTTCCTATCTACACTGATTCAAGATAATTAGCTCCCCATTGTGTGTGCAGTCAACCTGGAACTCCTGAATATTCATATCCTGAATATTCATATATACATATTCAACTGTTCTCTAACAAACTCTTTCCATTGAGCTTACAATTCCAACTTTTCGTTTTCCAAAAATATTGCACTTATTCTATCTCATCCAGTTTAACGCAAGAATTTCTTTAAAATAATATCACTACTTATATCACAAGCAGATGACTTTAAATTTCCGGCCTAAAAAATCTCGAAGAACTTTTTTGCAGTTAACTTTATTGCAGTTTAAAATGCATTTCCAGCCAACCAGATTTTTCCAACTTCTATTTCACTTGCTTACTGTGTTTTTAAATGTTTTATGTTTTTTTTTTTTTTTTTTTTTTTTTTTTTTTTGTGTGTGTGTGTGTGTGTTTATGTATTAGTATGTTTCAAAATTGTTCTAGCGAGTGCTTGGTCGCTCGTGACATGTTCTGTTCCCCTCAATCACCACATCCGGTTAAACCCTCACCAGGGTTGGTACGGTGGTGATTGGTGGGATTTAAATAATTAAATAATAAAATAAATATCTGTACTGATGTCGGCTGAGCAGCGCAGTGCTTAGGTGCTGGCCTCGTACGCCTTTAGTCCCGGGCTCTGAACCAGGGGTTCAAGTGAAAAGTCATCGAGTTTTTAGATGCAGAAAATGGACAGAGCTCATGTCGTATGATTGAGCGGCATGTAAAAGATCCATTGAGTATTCGTTCGGCTTTGTATATTCTCGTCAAAATTAAACTCCCAGTGTAATTTTGCATTGTGAGAGTCAAGGTGCTCACCGTCTGGTGGGAAACTGGACGTCAAAATTCTGTGTGTCATTATCATTCGCACCTTAACACTCCGTCGGGCGCAATATGTTGTAGAACACGATCGGGCGCATTGAGCCTGGGAAGCACACTTTGATCTACTGATCTTTTCTACGCATGTTCACATTTTCTTACGAAAAAATTGTCAACTACAAACACCAAAGAAGAGAAATAAAACAGTTTTTCATGATTTTCGAATGTAACAAATTTATTTGAGAAAATGAATATACATTTTCCATGAGCTATTGAGGGGGCGTGGCTAACAAAAGAATTCGAGGTGTGCCTAATAGATCAGTTGCGCCCGACGGAGTGTTAAAGGTGGCACATGAAATACTGGATGCCATATCGAGGGGAATGCACTTGCTCTGCAAAAGGCTAAAGCTTCTTGCGCAGCGCCATTGGAACGGGGGGAAAAAAATACTGCACAGCCTGCTTGAAATTAAACAGGGAGGGGGGGGGGGCATGAAATCTCTGTCTTCGCATCATTTATCTTCGTTCATTTTTTTTTTTTTTCAATCTAAGTAAGCGCACTTACAGCACTACATACACTAGTACATCCCTAATGCATACCCGCTAGATTTTTAGTTTGTCCTTAAGAATGAAGGGCCTTAATCTTAATTTTTAAAGTTTAAAACTAGGTAGGTTAAAACTCAACAATCGGCAGTAATCGGTCATTCATCGCTTTGCCGATTATCCATAATCGGCTTATTTTAACCGATTAATCGGCAGAAAAATTATTTTCATTAAAATTACTTGTGCATAAACAAGTAGCAATGCTGAGGGAATTTATTACACCAAACTAAAAGTTTCAAATTCTAGCTGTCGTGCCGACCATCTTCATTTAGTTTTACGAATGGTGGTTGCGAATTGGGTGCCAAATAGGCAAAAAAATTTTTCTAAAAAACGATTCGAAACCTTACATCAGTAAAATAAGCATGTAGTATGATCATGATAACAACAATTCTTGGTTTCTAATTTTCTTTCCTTTTCCAATTTTTCCTATTATTATCTAAAATGATTTAAATCTATTTTAATTTTATGTGTGTTTTACCCCACGAAATTCATCTTAGAATAAGGTTCCGGTTCCGCGAATAAAAAACGCTTAGGCGCAACTGTTATAGGCGATCATTCGTTTTGTTTATGGGAGAATGAAGGGATTCAAAATTTTTGACGACATCATCACACGCCAGAGTCCCCCGTACCTACCAGTATTTATGTTTTAACTGGTTGGACGAGGCCCTGAAGACATTTCTTTTTTTTTTTTTTTTTTTTTTTATCCAGACCAGAAGTGGAGCAATCCCTTGTCCAGCACCCCCAGTTCATTTGAAAGACTTCGTGATCACGACATAATTAACGTGCCCTGGTCACCATTAACGACCAAGGAGTTTCTTTGACCAGCTAGCATTAAATCCGGGACCCTTTCGTTGCAAGTCCGACGACTTAAGGGCTGTTCACTTATCGGCCGTCCGTCCCGTGAATCCCGCTTTTTGACGTGACAGACTGCCGACGAAAACAGAATAGCATTCACATACGGTCACCGTGCACCAATCACGTGGCTGAATTCACCGACTCGAAAGAAGAGCGCGCTGCTCGGCGGAAACCAATGAAATGCTGTCCTACTTTTGACGGCCGTCAGATATCAAGGTTCTTCTTATCGAAACCAGCAAAGAAAACCTTTTTCGGGTGGAAAAAATCGATGCGGACGTGACGGACGGCCGATAAGTGAACAGCACTTTACTGATCTCGTCACCACGGTTTAAAAGTTTTTGACAGTGTGACAGTTGTCACTATAAACGATGTCACTGTATGACTAAGTTTAACTGCATTCTTCTTATCTTCCGGCTTCAGGCAAATGGGATCCCGAGATGATCTCGATGCAGAGTGGCTTGACGGCATTGACGTGCTGCATCCTGATGTGCATCGAAGACTGTGCGACGCAGGTGACCGGTGTGCACATCATCGTGGACGTGCGGGGCGCGAATCTCAAACAGTTGAGGTGCCTCACGCCCAGATACCTCACGCTCTTCTCCAAAGCCCTCAAGGTGAGTATCCTCGTATAAATAGTAGCCAATGATCGAGTAACCCGTGAGTTTCAACAATGAAACTCGCGCCACGGTATGATAATTTGATAATATGTTTTGGTAATGTTTAACATGCAGGGAAAGGCTTTATTGTGACAAGGCTGAACTCGATCCGATAACTTAATTGTGTCACTGGTAAGAATGAAATTTCAGGGGAATGAAGGAACTAAAACAATGAAAGCTACCTACTGGAGTTTAGGGTTAATCCACCGGCGTGAGGGTTACAATTTCCAGGGGTACCCTCCATGGGGGGGGGGGGGGGTTATGGCCCAGACTGCGTACTTTAAAATTTTAGGGAGGTTGTTTTGAGGGGTATTTTTCTGATTTTTGGGGGACTCTTGCTTTTCGGGGAAGTCATCTCGTTATTTAGGGGGGGTGCGCCCTTGCTCTTAGGGGGGTGGGCACCCCCGCAATTTCAACTATCACAATATCACCAAACAGGCAATGGATTCGTTCAAATGTAGAAGAGTAGAAGCAATTTTCACTCGTCATACCTTGACGGGCGACTTTCTAGTCCATAGAGTAAAAATAGAAATCGAGTGCAGTAGGGTTATTTTTTGGCGGTAAGGATGAAAGCGGTTTGTGGATCACTAACGTTTGGCGGGCGCTGGGTTGAATAAAGGCTTTATCGGTTGAAGGCAAGTTGTCGTGAAAATATCATTTTATTAAGCTGTTCTCAGGGTCACAGAGAGCCAAGGCGGGCCCCTTGTCAGTTATGTCGCCGGGTCTCTCCCGCCCCAAAAAGAAGGAAAAAAAAATGGGAGAAAAAGAAAAGAAAAGAGGAAAAAGAAGACAAAAAAAAGGGGGGGGGGAGAAAAAAATCAAAATTTCTTACTAGGAATTAATTAACTCAATTTTAAGTGCCACAACAGTAAATACCAAAAGAATAAATTTTACTTAATCTTTACGTTTTCTCTTATTCAGAGTTTCCCTCCCCCCTTTTTTTCTTTCTTCTTTTCTTTTATTTCTTTCTTTTTTTTCGTCAGTGTCGGCCCTCCCCCCTCCCCCTAGGCCCGGGCCCGTAGTTTCCGACTAGGCTAACATGGCCTCTCGTTTGGCCTGGCCGTTCCTTTGTAATGATGGTCGCAAAAAGGTCGGGAGTTGGGGAGAAAAGCAAGGCCAACTAGAGGCCATGTCAGCTTAGTTCTAAACTAGGGGCTCGAGGCAGAATTGCAGTAATGTAAATTTTATAAGTTTTATTGGAAAGGGATCCGGCGATCAAACTGACAAGTGACAAGGGCCCGCATTGACTCTCGGTACCTCTGTAGAAAAGTATACGAAACAACTCCATACCTGTCATTTATGGAAGAAGCATTAACAGTAGATTTTTTTACCAAAAAAAAAGAGAGAAATAGGTAATTTTTCGATTAAAAAAACGGGAAAGAAAACAATACGTAGCTTTTACACTGAAAATATTTTAGAAATAAACTTGTTTGACTAGATTTTGTCCAGATCGGCATTTTACTTCATGCCAATTGAAAATCACTCTGAAAATCTATATATATAAAAATGAATGTTGGTAAATTTGTGCCCTAAGATCTCAGAAACTACCCGGCAGATTTGGCTGAAACTTTCACCGTTTGTTCTTTTTGGTACTGGGGAGTTTTGTAGACCAGTTCGAAAAAAATCCGATTGATAGTTCCTTTTTTATTCTAATTTGTCCAAATTTTCACATAAATGCCCCAATATGACGGTGAAAAAATACGTGCACATATTAAAGTTATGTGTCCATCGAAAGCGGTTATTTTTCTGCTGAAGATGGCATCTGTTAGAAAGTTCTAAGTTGTATGAAAAACGAGTTATTAGCTTTTTTTGTTCCATGTTCGAAGGCTTTCCTCAACCCAATTCATTATTTAGTGTATCATCTCAACTCCCAGTTCATAGTTAGAATTGTTGAATGTTTTTGTGTTTCGTCTGACTGTTTGAGGCTTTTCTCAAGTCAAATCTTAAAGTAACGTTTTCCCCCAAGATTGGCTAATAATAACTAGATTTGGTTGATTATTTTCCATTTAAATGGAACTTTAGTGTAATTAATGTTTTTTTTAAATAATTTGTGCTGATTAGATTTTTTAATCATTATCCAATCGAACAGCAGAAACCTCGCCAAAATTTGTGTAGAAGGATTTCAGTAGCGGATGCATTTGGCAGTTTTTTCAGCTGTCGCGGTTTTTGAAGTCAAAGACTACGTAATAATGTTTGTCAGCTTTCACCATGTAAGCAAAATATCGTCAATCAAAGAATCTTTAAAAACTTTTTTACTGTAAAATAATCCAGCAACTAAATTAGGCAAATCCATAAACAGCACGAAAACTTCCATTAATGTGACTTTGTGCACAAATTCAAACCATCGCCAAATTTTACTACTTATTCTGGAAACATTTCGGATGAAATTGTTTAGCGCCATTTTATGGTGACCAAAAGTATCTTAGCATATGGCGACAATATCTCTTTAACAAAAATTAGTAACATACCGTTTTACAAAGTAAGGAGGGGGAGCATTATCCAAGGTATCCCAAAACGATTCCCGAAAATTCGGTAACATTTTAAATCGCACCAAGAATCCACAATAATTAAAATTTTCCAAAATAACTAAAGCAAGTTTAAGGGGATCACCGGCGCGCGGCTACATTTTTTTAAATAGTTCGTTCTTCAATAGAGAAGGTAAGACTCTATGTAAAAAAAATAAGTATTAACTGATAAATTGTTTAAGTTAATGATCACATGTTTAAAAAAACATGTGAAGTTTTTTTCATATTTCGGAAATTCTTCAAATTTGTATACCCTTAAATTTCGTGTTTTCGTTTCTAAATGAATACTATTTTGCTCTTTTTACTTACTGCTACTTTAGTTTTATGAGTAAGGAAGAAGCTAGATCTTAAATCACGTCAAAAAAGTGTGTTTTAAGTTCTTTCACTTAAAACAGAAAACAAATGCAAGTAACGATTGTTTCTCATAATTATTGCTAACCCAGGCAACGTCGGGTATTTTTGCTATTGATTATATAATTTCGATTAAACGTTTTCGATTTTTAATGAAAATAAACAAAAACATTAACAAGGTTTAATAATAATCGAAAATGAGAAATATTCGATTCCCAACATCGGTGCGAAAACATCCCATTTATCATCAGAAGCATGAAAACGGAAAAAAAAGGACTTTTAAATAAATGAAATAATTTTAGAAACATTTTTTATTCTGGTAATAGTTATTAATATTAAACACCGATACGATCGTTGGAATGTAACTGAGGGGTAAATTAAAAAATAATGGAAATAAAATCCGAACTGGGGTAATTTTTCCAAATTTTATTATTATTTTTCTTTTCTTTTTTTTTTGGGGGGGGGGGGGTCACGGTCGATGAAAATCATTTTAATGAAATAATTTTTAAAAGTGAGAGGAAATCATACTCAAGAGTTAAATCGGGGATAAGTAGACAGTAAAAAACAGTAAAAATACGGGAAGCTCACGCGAAAAATAGTAGACTCGGCAGGTAACTCTTGGTCATACTGGAGAATAATAGATACTTCGAAACAAACGTCTGTAATTTTTATTGATATTAATGAGATGGTATAAATTGCTCCCTTTTTTTTCATAGTTTTTAAAATTGAGTGATTAGAGTTCTAGAATGGCATTGAGCTCGCGCTCATTTTGGATTGTCACTCGACATTGCAAGTTCGAGTGCCAAAATTAAAAATTTGGATTTATCTAGTTCTCAAATACAGTGTCTCCCAAAAGTGTTCGTACACTTTGAAATTTTTTAGTAAAAACAAAATAACTCGAAGCTGAATTCGAATATAAAGTCCAATATTTTTTCACATCATTCCTATGTCATTCTAAATACAACCCATTGGTTTTTTCAAAATATTGAAGGATCTTCTTTTTGAAATGGGTCAGAAAATGAAGAGACAGAGAAATTACACGCCACAAAAGTCATTGTACACTCAAATATTTTCGAATAAATTCACAATTAAAATTATCATATGCCGTTTTATTAATATTTTTGCATTGTGTTGACCATTGTAAGTCATTTGGCTTTATTTTTTTTGTTTATTTATTCCTTAATATTGTGTTTATTACTGTAAAATGGCTGGTATTCGTAAAAAACTGCAATCACCATTCAAAATTTGATTTTTTTTCCCACAGTAGTGGTAAATTGGTTTGAAATGTCTCTAAATTAGTTAATTTATTTGTTTGTATAGTAAAGTGCTTGATAAAATTTTTTAAAGAAAGGAATCGGACCGAAAACAAGGTAAGAAAAGGTCAACCGGCAAAGTTGACAAAACGTGATCGGAGATTTAAAGTTAAAAAAAATATGAAAAATACACATTTGAGTGCTGCAAAAGTTTTTGCAGTTAAATGAAACATTTTACAGTTAATTTTCACCTAAAGTTGTTCGCCAAGTTCTCTAATTAGCTGGATTAAATGGGACCTCTTTCCGCAGAAATTTTATTTCCGTGCGAAGAACAGAAAACTTACGCTTTTCGTCGCAAAATCAATGATAAATAAGCTAAAAACGTTTTGGAATCACGTCTTACTAACAGATAAAAATTAATTAACATTTTTGGTTAAATTGTTGTGTAACTTTAAGTAGAAGAAAAAATTAGGAACTTCATCTTAAGAACTTATTTGGATCAGTTAATCAGGACGGTGGAGGTGTTCTAGTGTGAGGGTGCATATCAGCATCAGGACTTGGTAGTTTGTAATTTTTTGATGAAATAATGAATCATGCTGTTCCTTTAAACATTTTAAAAACCAATTTTGAACTCTTAGTCAAAAATTTGGTTATTGGAAACAACATTGTTTTTTATCAAGATAATGATAAGAAGCAAACGGTTTTCAACGTTTGCGTTTAGTGCCTCGAAAATTGTCCTAAAGTTTAGAAAATACCCTCTCAATCTCCAGATTTTAACTCAATGTAACGTATTTAGAGAGATCTGGAGGCAAGATTACGAAAATAGGGCTTTTAAAACGAAAATACTGCTAGAAACAGTAAGACTCGAAGTGTGGTTGAACACTTACTCAGAAATTACGCAAAAAAAAAAGAAAAAAAAAAAAGAATGAAATCTATTCCCAGACGTTTAAAAGGTGTTATGAATACTATATGATATTCTACTAATTAATAACTTAATCAAAAGTTAGATTATTCTATAATGTATAGACATTTCATAAAGTGTACGAAGACTTTTGTGAGATAAAATTTCTGGCACTTTTTGGTTTTTGATTTTTAAAAAATTAAGTTTTAATAATTTTTAAAAACTTTTCATGTAGTTTTGTTAAAACTTGATCATAGATCTTATAATTAAATACCTATTCCGAAATATCAATTCTAACCAATGGATTGGGGCCTATTTCTTTGAAAGTCGTAGGTGTACGAAGACTTTTGGGAGCCACTGTAGGTACGGGGAACCCTCCTTTGTTCTGGGCAACACATTTATAAGCAGTTCTGGTAGGTGCTGCTATGCACCATGATTTAGTCCAGGAAAACTTCTAAATGTACGCGTACCAACGGTTTGAACTTTGCATCCGTCTTTCTGAAAACTTTCAAAAGTTGCTTCTTACTCAGTAAGATATAAACAAGGAGAAGATAAATAATGTGATTGAAAAATGATGAAAGATTTTCGAACAACCCTTTCTATTGCTGAGTATATATTTTGCATTCATAAATACATACAGTAGCTCCCAAAAGTCTTCGTACACCTACGACTTTCAACGAAATAGGCCCCAAATCATTGGTTAGAATTAATGTTTCGGAATAGGTATTTAATTATAAGATCTATGATCAATTTTTAACAAAACTGCATGAAAAGTTTTTAAAAAATATTAAAACTTAATTTTTTAAAAATCAAAAACAGAAAAGTGCCGGAAATTTTATCTCACAAAAATCTTCGTACACTTTATAAAATATCTATATATTAATGAATAATCTAACTTTTGATTAAGTTATTAATTAGTAGAATATCATACAGTATTCATAACACCTTTTAAACGTCTGGGAATATATTTCGTTCTTTTCCTTTCTTTTTTTAGCGTAATTTCTGAGTAAGTGTTCTACCACACTTCGAGTATTACTATTTCTAGCTTTGGGCAGTTCTCAAAAGATGGGTACAAACACAGACCTCAACTTTGAAGCTTCAACACCAAATAACTTTCATTTTAATTAACTCAAAAATTTTTGAGTCAAACTATAATACTGTATAGAGACAAGAATTGACATAAATTATGGAAAAAATGCTCTTCAAATGCCCTTAAAAAAATATTTTCTTTGCTAAAAGGCACAATTTTGGACATACCAAAACGTTAACTGAGCAAATGTACCATTGAAAAAAATTTTTTTTTTAATTATTTCCATACGTTTCAAAAAAATTAAAGGTATGAATCTTACACTGAATAACTTTTTGTTAATATTTTACACAAATAACAAAAGTAAAGATAGATTATTTACTTTGTAAACGATTTAAAAAAAACGTAAGTTTGAAATTTGATGTATGTCCAAAAGTTACGATCTTTACAATGCTATTATTTGAGAATTAAGTATATGATGTTTTCGTTTTAAAGGTATTTATCGATCCTCAGAATCAATTTTTAATTGTTGTAAAGTGTTTTCATAAGCTTTTATGCAGCATCTTAGAAGAAAAATGATTTTTCTTAAACATACATGTGCGATGTCCAAATGGCGTTACGATCTTGACGCCGATAATTCTGTCCGTTTATTCATAATTTTTGCTGATCCACTGTCTTCTAACCTCAATAAAAATGGTTATTATAATGTTATCTTCTTTAATACATTGGTATTTTGCATAATTAATATGTTACACATTGAACAATACATAAATTACAGTAGAAACATGGCTGGTTATGTTCGAACGAAAGCCATTTTGCGCTAAAATTGCCAAGCAAACCTCCATTGGCGACAACACAGTATACGATAAGCTAAAGGTTACCAGAGGGGAATTCCAGTTTGACAAATGTAGTTGATCGTCAGCTGCACCAGTTTTGGCGACTTTATCACCTGCGCTAGCAATTTTTTTTTTTTTTTTTTTTTTAAATTTTTAGAGTTAAAAAAAATCGTCTGCAGTTGATTTGTAAACAAATATCAGTTGGTAATTTTCATTCTATCTTGAGATTTGAGAGATAGTAAGCCTTTTGAATTAACATGTTTTGAAAAAGTGCTTTAAACAATTTAATTAAGTTCTTTTATGGAATTTGTATTTATATGCTTTTTGAAGTCATTATTGATTTTTAATACCTATTTGCAAAAGGATTTATTGCAAATTTTAATGCTCACACGAGATTGTCTCCTAAAAGTAGAACAAAAAGTGAGGTTCTGGTAGAAGTACATTCTAAGTTTGGAAAATATCTGCAGAAATGAAAGTTAATAATCCAGAGAAATACAAATGTTATTTAATAAAAGAAGCTACGAGTTTGTATAGTTATTTCCGTGAAGCTTTTTTTTTTTTACCTTTCATCAATTTCTTCAAAATCATTCCAAGACTTTATTATATGTAAAGAGCAGTATGTATAGCCATTCAAGTTCATCATTAATATCCTCTTTATTATTAAATTTCAAAATTCAGAAGGTAGTAAATAAAATTTTCATTGGAAAAGTTAAAAATCAGATTAACAATCGTCAAAAATGGTGAAACTTACATTATGATGATGTCCAAAATCCGTTACCTACAGGACAACAATGTCCAAAATCTGTTACCTACAGACAGCTGATTTAATTTGGTAATTAACAATTTTTACAAATACCTGCTGTCTTTTCATGTTCATATATTGTGTTCTAGGTATGCATGCTGTAGAATAAAAGCAAAATTGACGTCAAATTTGAAAATTTTTGAAATTGCTCAAAGTTAACTTTTTTGTTCCCACCTTTTGAGAACTGCCCCTCTATTTTCGTTTTAAAGCCCTATTTTCGTAATCTAGTCTCCAGATATCGCTAAATACGTTACATTAAGTTACAATCTGGAGATTGAGGGGGTATTTTCTAATTTTTAGGACAATTTTCGAGGCACTAGACGCAAACGTTGAAAACCGTGTGCTTCTTATCGTTATCTTGATAAAAAACGAATTTGCTTCCAATAACCAAATTTTTGGCTAAGAGTTCAAAATTGGTTTTTAAAATATTTAAAGGAACATCATGATTCATTATTTCATCAGAAAATTACAAACTACCAAGTCCTGATGCTGATATGCACCCTCACACTAAAACACCTTCACCGTCCTGATTAAATGATCCAACTAAGTTCTTAAGATTAAGTTCCTAATTTTTTCTTCTACTTACAGTTATACAACAATTTAGCCAAAAATGTTGAATTAATTTTTATCTGTAAGTAAGACATGATTCTAAACTGTTTTTAGCTTATTTATCATTGATTTTGGGACGAAAAGCGTAAGCTTTCTGTTTTTCGCACGACCAAGAAAATTTCTGCGGGAAGAGGTCCCATTTAATCCAGCTAATCAAAGAACTTAGCAAACAATTTTAGGTAAAAATTAAATGTAAAATGCTTCATTTAACTCTGCAGAAACTTTTACAGTACTCAAATGTGTATTTTTCATAAATTTTTTAACTTAGAATCTACGATCACTTTTTGTCAACTTTGCCGGTTGACCTTTTCATACCTTGTTTTCGGTCCTATTCCTTTCTTTAAAGCATTTTGTCAAGCACTTTACTATACAAACAAATAAATTAACTAATTTAGAGACATTTCAAACCAATTTACCACTACTGTGGGAAAAAAATTCAAATTTTGAATGACGTTTTCGGTTTTTTACGAATACCAGCCATTATACGTAATAAGCAATATATTAAGGAATAAATAAACAAAAAATTAAAGCCAAATGACTTATAAGGGTCAACACAATGCAAAAATATTAATAAACGGCATATGATAATTTTAATCATGAATTTATTCGAAAATATTTGAGTGTACGATGACTTTTGTGGCGTGTTATTTCTCTCTCTTCGTTTTCTGACCCATTTCAAAAAGAAGATCCGACAATATTTTGAAAAAAACCAATGGTTATATTTAGAATGACATAGGAATGATCTGAAAAAATATCGGACTTTATATTCGAATTCAGTTTTGAGTTATTTTAGTTTTACTAAAAAATTTCAAAGTGTACGAACACTTTTGGGAGCCACTGTAGATGATACTCTCTCCCAAGCAGACCCCAAAGCATTGGTTTTAACAAATGCCTCTTTAAGGAATGCACATAAAAATAATTTACGAACAAAGCATAAAATTAACTCACCTCCGCATTGGATTTCATTCGTTTTTTCCAGACAGCTTCAACGCAACAAACTAGCTTCGAAGAACAGAAACAGGATTTCACAAAATCAACAAACTTTAGAATGCTTCTTTTTGCATTTATTTATTTGTTGCCAGATTGTTTTTGTGCAGAGTTGGATTTCAAGCTTTATTGAAGTAGCAGACCATCATTCTAAAATAATTTTTTAATTTGTAGTAAACAATCGTGTGCGAAAACAAAAAAAGTGGGAAATCAATGATTGCAATTCTAGAGCTTGGATACGCCACCTAACGGTGGTTTAAAAAGTTAGCCGAAGATGCAAAGCATTAAAATTTTTCAGGGACAAGGCAGATGTTTAATTAGACAGGCCAAATTCTATGTAAGTGGGTCAGTTTTGCTTTAACCTCTTTCAGCAGCCATTAGTCAAAAGCTGCACTGCCTCCTATAGTTTATTTGAATTATGAATAAAAGCTAAATTGAATTAACATTTTAATGAAATTGTGATACCATTAAACATTTTGCATTTTATATATAACTTGTTCCAAATATTTCAGTAGGTCTTTAAACCAAATCGTTTAATTTATTCAGAAAAGCAAAAAGTAAAGAAAAAAAGTTATTTTTTTTAATTAATAAAAACTTTTGTTATTGCCATTTTTTTTCTTTTTTTAATTTTGAACTTTAAAAAAAATGTAAAAATATTAGGCTGAACAACGTTTAGCCTAATATTTTAAAAAATTCATTCTTTAAAAAATTTCTTTCTTAAATTCTTTTAAACATTCTTTAAAAAATTCATTCATTCTATTAAAATAAAAATTTGACTTCGCTATGCTATAGAAATACATACTATAAGTAAAAGGTAAAAGTAGTGACCGCCAGCGACAGCAGGGCGACTAAATGAACAGAATGGCAATTTAAAAATCATCTGTCAATCACTATTTGATTGTCTCTTCAACAAATATATAAATGACAAAGTATATAAAAGATACTAAGAAATAGGTAAAATATGTTTCACAAAATTCAAGATGCTGCCATTATGAGCTAATTTAATGAAAATATGTTATTTAAATTGTCGTATTTAGGATCAAACCTCAATAAGCTTTAAAAAATATACCGTTCTGTTTTACACTTTAAGTTAAAAAAGAAAAAAACAGAAAAAAAAAGTTACAACCTCGTTTATCCGGAGCAACTTAGACCGAAGATTATCCGGATAATCAAAGAACTAGATAATCCAGATGCTGTGGGTAATAAGCAAAGCAAATCCATAAACAAGCAGACTTACCGTTCTTTACAAGAAAAACCATATTTTGTAGCTAAAGAACAAAGAATATAAGACAAGAAAAAATATCGAAACAATTTTTAACACAACTTTTGAACTAAGAATCGCTCCATTTGGGTTCTGGTTCAAACACGTGGTGTCGCTTGAATGAAACGCGGTCAATCTAATGCTTTATCATTACACATGTAGTTCAGCTGCAGTGGTGTTCGTATTGTACCATAATTCATTGTACAAACTGTGCAGACGCTGTACATTTAGTTAAAATAAAAAACGAATGTTCGACGTACTTGTATG
Organism: Uloborus diversus; assembly: GCF_026930045.1. Classification (NCBI taxonomy): domain Eukaryota; kingdom Metazoa; phylum Arthropoda; class Arachnida; order Araneae; family Uloboridae; genus Uloborus; species Uloborus diversus. The sequence continues at coordinate 36,182,590 of NC_072738.1, forward strand.
TATGGAATTAGCAAACGTCCAGTTAAGACCGGTCTATCTGAATGAAGGCAAAAAGTAAAAATTTGATGCGCGTGTTCCGCTGATTTGAATGAGACATTGCTTAATTGAGAGGCTAACATACATCTGCAAAAGCTGATATCCCTAAAAAGTAATAGATGCGTCTACTTCCGCCTGTAAACCGGATGTTTGTCTATGTGGAAAAAAAGAATTAAAGTTACAAACTTGATCCGAATAATTTGGAGATCTGGATAAACGAGGGCCGGTTGAACGAGGTTTTACTGTATTTCAAAAAACTGGCTGCTAATGCAACTGTTACTACCGGTCTAGTCACTAAGGAACTTCCCCGGTTTTGCCTTTAACTGTAAGTACCATGAATGTTGCAAAGGATAATACCCCCCCCCCTCCACCCCCTATTTTTATTGATGATGAAAAACGTATAGATAACTTGCATTTTGTGTTACTTTACTAATTTATGTCAGTTATTCATAATTTTTTCTTCTTTACCATTTCTTTCAGAATTGCTTACCTGTTCGATTCAAAGGCATTCATATTTATAACGAATCAACAGTTTTCCAATACATATGGTCAGTGTTGAAGCTTTTCCTTACAGAGAAAATAAAGAAAAGGGTAAGAAAATATTTAAAAACTGCTTTAGAATTAGCAGCAAGAAACACAACGTTGAAAAAGGCAACCGATTGCAGACACTTGTTTTGGGGTTTTAAGAATGTGAGCTTTTGGGTGTAAAGCCATTCCGAGTGCTATCTTGAGTGACTTTACATCGAAGGGCTTCACATTTTCGCTTTGAAAAAAGGGTTCCTTGAAACCCTGAAACTCGTGTCTGCAATCAGTTGCAAAACTGTGGCACAATTTGCTGCACAAAGGTATTTATTCATTTCGTGCTCAAGAACTGCGAAGAATCCTCATTTACTTTTCTGTTGCAGAAATAATTTCTACCTTGGTATAAATAGTTGCGATAATACTATCCAAAAGTTTTTTTTTAACATTAATATTTTAGAGTATTTATTATTTTTTTTTATTTTTTTTCCCATTTTAATATTTTGGTTCTATAGTTATTTTATTTCTTTTGATGATTTCTTTCCTAAAATGAATAAATATTTCACCTTAAAAAAAAGGGAAAACTTTCAGTACTTCCGTTTTTTTTTCTTTCTTTTTTTTTCTTTTTTTGAGCACTCACGATTGCTTATGGTTTTTACTTGACCGTAGTTATGTCCTTTGATTTCATTTTTCTATGCTTTTTATACGAACTTTTCTGGTGCACGGGCCTCCACGAGCATGTCTCTCCTCTTCGGTGGTGGCGTCTATGTACCTTGGAATCGAATTATTTATAAACGACCTTCTCGAATTTTCAATCCTTTTTACGCGAAAACAGTATCCTGCACACAACATCCAGCATCCAACCCCTGGCATTAATTTAAATTTTGACGTTTTTAATTCAAATTATGGTTGCGATAAAAGCTATTAGTAAAAACAAGAAAACGAACGAGTAGGCTCCTATCGCAATTCGTGATTGCGAAAATTATAAAATGAAACTTTTGTTTTTCTTTTTAATTCCCTTTTCTTGGTATCTTTTAAAATTTCCCAATTAATTTATAAATGAAAAAAAAAGGAAAAAACACAAAAAATCAATTAGACGTCTATGTGTCGATAATCTGCTTATCTCAAATAGATTAAAACAATAATTTATTATTGTTTTCGACTCATCAATTCATTTTTATTTCAGGTACATTTTCATGGAGATAACCAGAAGCAGCTTCACAAATTCATTCCCAAAGCTATCCTGCCTTCAGAATACGGCGGAGACAATGCAGCTCACAGCTCCCTCTCGTGGTTTATGCCAGTAATCGAAAGCTTTTTCGAACGTTACAACGAAATCCACACTTACGGTTACAGTGATTAGTTCCTTTAATTTCGAGAATAGAAGATTGAAGAAAGGGAAACATATTTTTAAACTATCAAGTTGGCTCATTACGAGGAAGAAAAAAACTTTCTGTGAAGGAATTCTGTGATCTGCTGCTAGTTCGTGAGACTCAAAGGACTATGTTTTACTATTCCTAGCGCATGCATGTGTATGCATATACAGACGAAGACAGTCAACATGTTCAAATGTAACTCAAAAGATGTATCTGTTGTTATTTAAGATATTCTTATATTTATACTTTTGTGTTATGTCATGTTGTGAGAATACATTAAAAGTATATTTTTGAATATCAATTTTTTTTTTATTTTTTCATTTTCAAAGTCCTAATGTGTTACCTTAGTGCAGTAAATTCTCATTAATTCGAACCCTATGAAGCCGGACTTAGTTTAATACGGACAGCCATTTAGATGTAGGGAACATAAGGCAAAGGGAAAAGGTGAAATATTTACTCGGCTTTTAGCGCCACCTATATAGTATTATTTTAACTATATAGTACCAATTGTAGTCCATTCCAGCCATGAAAGAAATACCACCAAAGATTAAAACATTTTGTAATACAGGCAATTTCAAAAAATTGATACTAATATTGTAATATTTTGTTATAAGTCAAAAGTTATTGTTGTTACAATAAAATGATAAAGTTCTTGTCATTAACATTTTAAATATTAATTGAGACCTCCTAATACTCAAAGCAGTATTAATTTAGTTAATATTGAGTTTATTTGTATTTTAAATAAATTGTACAATTAGTCAAGTACATACAGGGCAAAGTGAAATACTTTGTTTCATTTACTCAATCATTTAATATAAATCACTTACGTTTTCATTTATTAATGAATTCATTTACGTTCCTTCATTTAGTAATTCACTCATTCATTCGTTCTTTTACTTGTTCATTATTTTTTCTTTATACATTAATTGATTTGTTCATTTAATTATTCGTTTTTTGTTTCATTATCTTTTCATTTATTCATTCAACCTTTTATTTACTGAATCTTTTAATCAAAAAATGTTTTATAACCGAATAGAAAATATTTTATTTTTCACTGCCCCATGAAAAAAAAAAGTGAAAAGGCTCAATTGTACTGAAAAAAATAAAAAATACTGTTTCAACGCAAGTTTTATTATAAAATACAGTGTTCTTTTTTTTTTTATGTACTGTAATTTTCAAAGCAAATTTCCGATTTGTTCATTTTGAAAAAACTCAGTCATCTTAACCATTTATTTCACTTTGCCCCACATTCCCCTACATAACTGAATAAATAAAAGGTGAGTTAGCGCAATAATGTATTTTTGTAGGTCGTACTTGCTTTTTTTTTTCTCTTATGCAGTTTTATATTTCATTGTCTTTAAATTCGGAATGCAATTTTTACCATGTAGGATAGTTTTTTACGCACCTTAGCTCAATTTATTGGTTATTTTGTTGAACCCGTACTTTCATTAAATCGTGCAACCTGGATCCCCTGTTAGTCTTGATTAATGAGTTTCTACTGCTTAAGCTTCGGTAATATTCTGTTTGTATACATCGTCATTTAAGAAGTAGCGTGAAGTTTTCAAACACCGTGAATTGGGCAGGGCCCAAGGGCGTCCATATGCAAAATTCTAAGAGAGGGGGCAAAAATTTTCCCCATGGTTTAGCAGAATATTTTCCCCATGGAAACCGATTTCAGTACAGATTAGTGATATTTAAACGTGACATTTTTAATAATTTATTCATTAATGGCTGGAAAAGAATTTTTTATGCATTTTTGCAAAGAAAAAAGCAATAAAATTCTCATTTGTAAGGGTGGGGGTGGGGGGAGGGGCTTGAGCCCCCCTATATAGGTGCCCTTGGCAGGGCCTGATTACCGCACAGGCCAACTAAGCCTGGACCTGGGGACCCATCTTCCTAAGGGGCTCTTATTATTATTTTTTAATTATACATAGCATTAAAGAATAACATATTTTCAAGAAAATAATAGAAGATTAATTACAAAAACTCTGTTGAAACTTTGTGAGTATTTCTCTTGTTTAGTTCGTTTTATATGAGTAAGAGAGTTTTATTTCTTGAGAGTTTTACGCAAAGTTAGGTATAGTTATTATTATTTATTTATTTTTTAATCATAAATAAACTGGTTGATGAAGCTAAAAAGACTCTGAAAAAAAAATTGTTTGGTAAATTGCCTATTTTTCTTTTGAATATATTTCTAGAGAGGAGGAGGGTGCAACATGCTCTTCCCTATTTAACTGTGCTATAAAAGTATTAAGCTGTGAAAGAGATATAAAAAAGCAGTGGCAGGGGGGGGGGAATGCTAGGCGAGTACAAGCAGTGCAACTGCACTGGGCCTAGCGGCCCTATATATAAGGGCCCCGCAAGGGTTAGTACCAACACTGCAGGGAACCATGGCACACCAACGAGGTACGGGGAGACATACCGTATCTCATGGTAAGCAAGGTTCAAACATTAAGGGGTAAACTCCCAGCTGGGCTAACGCCCAGCACGGGGACCTTCCCCGGCGCAATAGGCATTAAGCGCGTCCGTAGCACGTTACGACTATCGACCGTCGCACCCAGCGGTGCGGGGGGCCCGCTACGCGGACCCCCCGGGCGGTGGAACCTAAGGCTTACAGCTAAGTGGTGGGGTGTGTGCGGAGAAAAGTACCAACACTGCGAGCAAGGTTCACACATTAAGGGGTAAACTCCCAGTTGAGCTGACGTCCAGCAAGGGGACCTTCCCCGGCGCAGTAAGCACCAAGACCGTCCGTAACCCAGACTACTATCGGCCGTCGCACCCAGCCGTGCGGGGGTCCGCTACGCGGACCCGCCGGACGGTGGAACAAAAGCTTACAGCTAAGTGGTGGGATGTGTGCGGAGAAAAGTACCAACTATGCGACAATTTAAATATTATTTTGCTTTGACTTACAGTAGTAGAATAGAGAGTAGTGCCTCCAAATTATCGAGGGTCATGGGTCTCACTTTTAGTTAGTCGGGCCATGGAATTGGAGGGCTAGCTTTGTAAAAACGCGACATGAATTAATGTCAATGAACGAGGCAGTTACATTTTACTTCAAGTACCAAGTTCAAGTACGCACCTATGTACAGGCAAAATTAATTAATTTCATAGTTTAGCAGTACAAATAGAATTCGAATAACCCTGGATACAGAATGAATGTGGACAACTATTATCAAAATGAAACACATCAGAAGATCTAAACATTGAATCATAGAATTGAATATAGAACATTAGACATAGAACATTGAACACTTGAACATAGAAGATCTAAAAAAAACAAGGGCCGTGGTGGCCTGATCGGTAAAGCATCGGACTTGTGACCGGAGTGTCCCTGTCTGGTTCAATCCTGGGGACGTTCAATATGCTCGTAGTCACGAAGTCCTCCAAGTGACACGATACCTCTGGGGTGTTAGGTCAGAAGTTATTCGCTTCTGGTCTGGTTCTAAATTATCGATTTGCCCATAGATGGTGCTGCGATATATCGTGTTGTCTGAGCTAAATCGGACTTTCACCTAGAAATGGGCTCGATTAAACAGAAGCCGTACCCCCAGGGGCGGATCAAGAAATTTTTGTTAGGGGGGTCAAGTTTCAATGGCCAGCATTAAACCTCCTATGTAAAAAAATATTAGTGAAGCAGGGTTTGCCCATCCTCATTTGCTACGAAGCACGCAACCCCCTCCCCCTATATTTTGCCATGTATCATATATCCTCTTTTCATCAAAAGTCAAGTTTTCTTAGGCAGACAGGCTGGTAACGTTACCGAAAGTGAATATAAGTGTTCTTTTGATAATGAACAAAAAATTCAAAATAGCAAAAGTTCTACAGACAAATCTAGTCAACCTTTTGAATTATGATGCCCTGAGAAGAAATACCTTACAGAACCGAGCAAATAAAAGGTTAATATTGATTCCATGAACTATCTGTTTGAATCTAAAAAAATGAAGTTTAATAATAACCTTAATAAAATTATTGCCACAGGGGGGGGTCAGCTGACCCTTTGACCCTCCCCCTTCCCCTAAATCTGCCCTTGCGTACCCCTCTGCCTTAAAATCGAGTAGCACTCGGGTTCCGGAGCGGTATTAGTAACAACAACAGATCTAAACATGGAGGTGGCCGTAGAACCAGGGCTGCTTAGTCGGACTGATTTTGGGACGAATTAGTCGGAGTCAGGAGCCAAAGATTTAAAATTCCAAGAGTCGGTCATTTTCCCTCTAAGTCCTGTGCTTACGGAAACGGATTCGAAGTCGGACTGACTGTGGGGTAAAGGACAGGCTTGTCATTTCGAGTTTTTCCAGGGGGAAGACGGAACAGGGGTCATATAGTACATATATTCAATGCAATTTAATTTCTCAAAAAACAGCGAAACCACGTCAACTTTTTGGAAATACATTGATTTCTGAAATTGCCCCTTCCGACCCTACTAAATGAAAAGGAGTCGGAATCGAAGGTTCGAAAATTCCGGGAGTCAGTCATTTTTCCACGGATTCCGCAACGCGGCAAGAATAGCGAAGGAAATTGGTGACAGTGCTGCCATCTTGCATGAATAAAAATTAACATTTATTTCTCAGAATTTCAATAGTTCAAGGAAAAAAAGAACATTCCATGCAATGATAATGGTTTCGTACAGTTTAGTATGCAGAAAAGTTATTGATCTTTTGTTGCAATTTTGAATAAGACTTTTTTCAAAAAGCAAAAATTGCCAAAAGTTTATTATTAAAGTAAGTTCCACTAAATTTTGTGCTCCTCTATGATTGAAAATATGAGTTAAATGTAATTTTAAAATATTTATCAATATTTTTCACAAAAAATATTTTAAATAGCTCGATGCCTTTCATTGCTCTAAAATTAAATACATGTAGAAACTTATGGTTTTCAATTTTATAACAAAAAAAAATTCCTAGCAAAAGAAAAAAAAAAAAAACTTCCGAAAATGTTCTGAATTCTTAACCAAAACAGTACTAGTACCTCCTCCAAAGCTGAAATTTAGAGTACAGTCACTTAGAGAAACTTTGCCGCACTTCAAATTCACGAGTATATTTAACTTCAAAAAAGAAAAAGAAAAAAAAGTGCTGCATTGTCGAGGTTTCTACTGCTCATTTTACAAAAAAAAAAAAAAAAAAAAAAAAAGAAAGAAAGAAAGAAAAAGGTGGCAGTTTTGTATATAGTTCATTGCATTGTTCAATACTTCTAGATTGTTTAGAAGCAATTTCTAAAGTGGTTGAAAGTGTTCTTCCTGAATTGTAATATTCTATGCAATGTTATAATATTGTACAGATACAGAATATTAAATAATAGAAATCTTGTGATGTTTTAAAGAACAAAGGGGAAGTTTTTAAACTCTTAGAAACCTTTTTTTCTACTGCTGCATTAACGTTGCACTACTTTTATTGAAGTAACTTACTTTATATCTTATTTCTGAAGTGGTTCAAAGCGAACCTGAATGGCTGGATACACTATTTTTCTTCTGCATTAATGTTGCTCTACTTTTATTAAAGAAATTTACCTTGTATCTAATTTCTGATGCGACTCAAAGTGACCCCGCACGGCTGGATAGCTTTGAATCAGGCTAACAATTCATTTTTAATGGATCTTCTAATTATTATTTCTTTTATTTTGTAGAGTTGGTGTACTCGTTTAAAAGTGTTCCTTCCGTTTTATGCCAAATGACAGAATTTTTCAAATGACAGGACAAAGTAACTTTTCTGGGTCAGAAATGTCAATATTTTGGTACCGTAAACTGGGGCTACTTGGACCCGAAATTTCAAATTTTTTGCGAGTAATACACAGATGTTTTGGTTAAACCCATATTGTGGACTGATAACCTTGTTTTTACCACTTTTCAGACGTTCTGCTACCACCTTAAGCCTGTTTTAAACAACAATTTTAACTCTTTATATATTGTTTTCGATTTTTAAAAATTATGCTCAAGTAGCCGCGCGCTGGGGCTACTTTGTCCGACTGAGCAAATCCATTAGAAAAAGCTGTAAAACAGATGCTGGTATCAAGAAGGACCAATGATTTTGAAAAATAAACTCAAAACGTACATTCAAGTGAGCAAACTAGTTATATAAATTGCAAATTATTTATATAAATTAATATAAAATCAACGTACATTCATAAAAACATATTTTTAGGCAAACATAATTTCTAAAATAGAAATATAATCTAACTATAGCTAAAACCAATTGAAATTCTCATTATTTAAACATTAGAAAGGATGAAAGCTCCTCTCTTTAATGGCTTGGGTGGATTTATTTTCTCTTATGCTATTTAATACCTGCTCTGCAAATACTACAGGATGCCCAGGCTCGTTTTGTGAACGATCTTTTACTCTCTGGCTTTCACGAGAAAAGCTCCCGCCGTCAAGTCTAAACCCGTCTACTGCCATAGAAACGAACTTCGTTCATTTTCTGCAAGAGTTGTCACGGCCAGATTAATTCAGAAGAGGGCGCCGTTGCTATAAAATATTGCGAAATAAAATTGGCAACAGCAAGAGATGAAAACATTGCATCGGTCGAAATGTTGTAGTTTCAGTTGTGTTTTGAAGGCGCAAGCCTAATTTTTACTAATCCTTTTCAATGTAAATAAATTTTAACTTTACTTACCTCATGGTGTTTTCTAACTTATTTGAATTCTACAATTTACAAAATGGTGCCGAAACTTCCAGGATTTTAAGATGAAATATTTTAATATTTGAAGAAAATTTATGAGGTAAGGTGAATTTGAATTGTTCATTATGGAATCGTTGGATAAATGCATTAAGTAGCGTGCTACGCTAAGACGAACAACAACAAGAATTATTAAGAAATTAGAAACATTAATTAGCATGGAATCACCTGATATTGAAGTAATTGAAATAACACTTGAACTATTAACCGAAAAGGAAGAAAGCCTAAAAGCACTTAATGAAGTAATAGAACAGGAAATTACCGACGAAAAACAATTAGAAAAAGAAATACTTGCAGTAGAAAACTACAGAGAAGAAATTTTGACATGTAAAGCTCGGGTAAAGAAATATCTCAAGAATAATTTACCAGTTCCAAATCAAGTGCAAATTAGTCCCGTATATTCGAGTCCTTGTACGCCAAATACTACGTTTGTCAAACTTCCTCGATTAGTAATAGAAAAATTTAATGGGAATATTTGCAAATGGTCAAATTTTTGGGCACAGTTTAAAAGTAGTATACATGATAACAAATCGTTAACTGACGTCGAAAAGTTTAATTATTTAAAATCTTATTTACTAACTGATGCAGAAACTGCAACCCCTGGGTTGTCATTAGAGGCAAATAATTATGAAAAAGCTATCGGTATTTTGGAATCTCGCTTTGGTAGAAAAGAATTAATTATTGATAGTCATTTGTCTAACCTCTTTAGCGCCGTTTAATTTTTGAAAACAATCGTTTTATAAAGAGGGAAAATGAAATGTAATAAACATTCACACGACCAGAAATGTCATGCTTATATTTTTGTACAAAACGTTTCGTTTTTGCGATCGCGATTTCTTTAAGGTATCGTATTTACAAATGCGATTTTTGCAAAGGGTTAGTTTATGCAAACGCGATTTCTGAAAAAAGTTTGTTTAAAATTCTACTTCTTTTCTGACTGTTTTTTGGTTTTTAATTTATTGTATCCGTATTATACTTTCATTTTTTGAAAACAAAATCTAATTTTCTCTCGATCGGAGGCAATATCACGAATGCAGTGCTTCTAGCTCTTTTTATAGTCAGTCTTTTACTGTTGTATTTAATTAACAGTCAGACAATGAGAAATTATACCAGAATGTGTCAGTATTAGTTTCTCTAGATTCAAAAGAGTTGGGCTAAAGTTTGAAAAAAATTTTAAAGTTTTATTTTTCAAGGATTGTTTAGGAAAAATTAGCTCCACGTATAGGTCTATCCCAGTGTTGTGAGTGGTTTTTTATTTGTTGAAGTTTATTCATTGCATTAATAGGATATAAATGCTAATTTTTTTTAAAAATGAGGAGCTATTTTAGAAACTATTTTCTGCATCTGGTAATTATTTCGGAGACTACTTTTCATATTAAAGGCTACTAAACCAACTATTTTTTTTGTAGTGGAACTCAGTGATAGCCCTGGGGGCAAACAGGGGTTCTGGGAAAAGGGGCTTTCCTTCGGAAATTTTTGAAAATTTACAGTAAAAATTCTGGTTTTTAGTTTATTTCAGAGCGATTTTATAGCACTGTTTGCTGGAACGATGTGTAAGGTTGGCTGGTTGATGTGTATAAGGTAAGACTTGAAACAGTCTAAAAGTCTTGAAACTACATCGTTTATGAGAAAGTGTTTTACAATAGTCGTTTTTACTTCCTTTTAGAAAAAAGAAAGTATTGTATTTTCGGAAGTATTTCACTCAAAAATCGACCTTAATTTCCATTTTAATCACCCCCGAATGAATCTTGATTATTTTTTTCGACTCGACCACACTTGGATAAGTACCTAAGAACGTATAGACACGTGAAGTATCCATTTTGACGATTTCCGAGAAAATTGCAACGAGTTATCTCGTGACGTCTGTATGTACATATGTGCGCATGTGCGTATGTATGTCGCGTAACTCAAGAACGGTATGTCCTAGAAAGTGGAAATTTGGTACGTAGACTCCTAGTGGAGTCTAGTTGTACACCTCTCCTTTTGGTTGCATTCGGGCGATTCTAAAGGAGTCTTTTGCTCCTTTTTGGGGGGAAATCATTAGTAATTTCGATGTAAACTCAAGTGGTGTTATCATTTGACGGACACTTGGCGATATATCGCCAGTATTTTGGTCAACAAGCTTAGTCACCAACTTGGCGACAAACTTGGAGATTTTTTTAATTTTTTTTTTTAATCTGGTTTTCATTGGCCATTGTTGGTGATATTTAGAGAGTAAACTATTGAATAACATTAAAAATGCCAATAATGGGGAAATGACATTAAATTGGAGTAAAAGGAAGATGCACACATCACCTCGCTTTTTTTTTTTTTTTTAACTTTATTACTTTACTAGTGGTACCCGCACGGCTTTGCCCGTAATAGAAAAATTAAAAGTTCTTTTGGTTCGCCTGTGTGGCGAATTTTCTCTCCAATTGGCTTGTACTAATGTTACGGTTCCACGTTATGATAATTTCGTATCTCGCCAATTGGCTTGTGCCCATGTTACGGTTCCACGTTATGATAATTTCGTAATTAACTCGTCCATCTTATGATATTTTTTTCTTAAAATTGGAATAGAAAAAGAACCACATCGAATTTTCGAAAAATCGCTTCGAGGTGCACACCCCCATGCTACATACTAACTTTGTGCCAAATTTCATGAAAATCGGCCGAACGGTTTAGGCGCTATGCGCGTCACAGACATCCTACAGACATCCTACAGACATCCAGACATCCAGACATCCTCCGGACAGAGAGACTTTCAGCTTTATTATTAGTATAATAAAGATTAGCCATGGTTTTAAAGAAAAAGAAATTGTAAAGATCTCTATACCAATAAGTACCCAATTACAGAGTATACAATTATTCTATACAGCACTAAAAAATAAATAATTTAAGAAATGTGATATAGACCGGGATCTGAAGGGGGTTGAGCATGCATGGAAAGGCTGACGCAATATTATTTCTGATTATTGTTACAGGCACGATGGTGATTATGAAACCACATGTCGTCGCCCCCCTGGGTGGTCGACAACCCCGGGGGAGGGGGGAAAGCAGCGGGGGGAGCCGTTTGCTAAAACACTCATAACTCGCGAACTATTTGAGATAAAACACTGAAAAAAGTGGCAATCGATGCAACAAAACAAGGGCTTTATAAAAGCTAAATATGATTAAGGCCCTATCTTTGTTGGTTTCTGAGTAAAATTCCATTTTTTGCAAACAAGCAAATTTTTTGAATAAAAAGCGCAAAACAAACTTTTTTTGACTAAAATGAATTCCAAATCAAAATTGTTTGATTTTTTTTTCAAATAAAGTCTTAAATATCATTATTCAGTTTGTGAAAACTATTAAGTACTGCTAACGCGTTGAAAATCAAAATGACAGTAGCAAGCTCGAACACGATTTGCAGTATAGTTCCGGATCTGAAGGGGGGTTTTGAGCATGCATGGATACCTGACGCAAAATTATTTCTGATTAATGTCACAGGCACTATGGTGATTATGAAACCACATGTCGTCGCCCCCCTGGGTTGTCGACAACCCTGGGGGAGGGGGGAAAGCAGTGGGGGGAGCCGTTTGCCAAAACACTCATAACTCGCGAACTATTTGAAAAAAAAAAAAACACTGAAAATAGTGGCAATCGACGCAACAAAACAAGGGCTTCATAAAAGCTAAATATGACTATGATCATATCTTTCTTAGTTTCTGAGTAAAATTCTATTTTTCACAAACAAGCAAACATTTTGAATAAAATAAGCATTTTTTTTTTTTTTTCGAATTATCAAAATTATTTAACTGTTTAGGTAACCAATAAAATCTGAAATATCATTATACAGTTTGTTTAAAATTACTTAATTATTATCAAAGCGTTGAAAAGTGAAATAAAAGCAAGCTCAAAAAGCATTTGAGGTAAAAAAAAAAAGTTTGCGGAATGTACCTTGAAGACTCGACATAAACCAAAGAAAATTTTGTGGATCTCCTGTTTTGGCGGTTTTATTTCGTAATATTATCAAAACTATGTCCCAGTTAAGTAATTACTTAATTTTTTAACCTTTAACGCATAATAGCTGCTTAGTATGGATCACAATGGCACTTTTTAAAAAATTAAAACATGCAAGTTTGCATGTACGGAGTAATTACGGAAAGAAAAACTATCAGGATAACCCTTTTTCCAGATTTTACACCTGAGTTATGAAACATAGTGAGCGAGGCTATTGCCACATAAGCAGCATTAAAATTTCAGTGTAACGTTAAAGAAAATCTGAATAGTCTCTTATCCAGAGAAATCCTGCACTGGCAATGTCTTCAATAGCGACTGCAAAAGAGCAAAAGAAAACCAAAAAAACATTTAACCTGGGAAAGGTTAGCTCAAAAGTGATGTTAGTACATCTAAAAATCATTCCCATACAATTAGCCCAATGCTAGGTTAGGTTCATCAGAATGGTTCACTGAAGCAAAGCGAGAGGTCCGATTTCGTGAATGTAATTGAAAATGATACTTCTTGCAGCAAAACTCTAGAAGAAGCACCCTATTTTAAGAACAAAGTTCAAGTTATCGATGGAATGACTCTGGTCCATAATGTCCCAAACACTACTTTCAAGTGCAGCAAAGATTTTGCAGGTCTCCAAATAAAAAATAATAAAATTTTCTCTCCAATAGTCAAACTACACAAGTGGACCTTAAACACGATCGGTACATCTCACTGTCGTTTTCATAACTTGAAAACCAGAAGTTCAGGAAAGTCTCCTTCGCTTATAAAAAAATTACTACGTACCAAACCAGTGGTTTCGTGTCATAGCCATTCCTGAAAATAAAAAGAACCTTTAAAAGTACATTTCAGAGTATGTAATATGTAACATATCCGTTCCTGCATCCAATCAGCTTCTGGTGTCTGGTAACTCTGAAAACGAAAATGAATATCATTTAAAATCTGAGAGTCAAGTAATAAATTTCTCTGAAATGCCCGAGTCCAACCAGCAGGACGAAGCACGCAACAGAATCTATCTCCCTGCATATGATTCAGTGCGGAATAGGGGAAAAAGTAACTAATAGTTTATAGATCAGAAACTAATGAATTCTTATTGGCAATCTTTGTTAAAGGAACAAAGGTTGCAATTTCATGTGCTGGTGTTGTGGAAAGGAAAAGAGCTTTAGGATGGTATCTATCTTTAGGAGCACTTACGGAAAAAAAACATCTAAAATTTTACAAGCGATTCAACAAGTAAAATAGGAACAAAAAAGTATGCTTTCCCTTTACCAAAAAGTCGGAAACTGTTTTTTGTACACTAGAGTAATCATTAAAATAATATCTGAGTGCTTCAGAATTTCAACTGTTAGAAGCTGTATTATAAAAAAAATTGTCAAGAAAATAGGTATTTCTTGCGAATGCAACCATTACGCACAATAATTTCTTGTCATTTCCATCAAAAATAAATATAATATCAGCTCTCTACCATGCTCCTGCAATTCTTTCCAACATGTGCTAAGAAGTATTGCTCAACTGTACTATTGAATCAATTCCCCTGTACCTTAGCAGTGCCTTTAGATGTAACCAAGTTTGAGTTTCACTTGAATGAAAATAAAACAATAAAGCCCCACACCTTATGATGCAGCCAGTGTTACCAGAGAGTTTAATTCCACCCTGCGCAGGCAAGAACTGTAAATAATCTTGTAAATGTTTCATTAATAATTCATCTTGCTGTAAATACTGTGTTATTAAGGCTAAAGCAAAAACCCATAAACTACAAAATACTCGGAAGAGAACGATTCAACAAAACAATTACAGGTCAACAAAAAAGTGTATGATCCAGCTTTCAGAATTTCTGATATATTAATGCTTTATGTATGCACATTGATATTCTGCAATTATTTTTTAACACGCATTATTTTACTAATTTTATTTAATTAGTTTTTTTTAGAACTCTAGTGTATAATTTTATATTTATATTCGTTTTCATAAAAGCTCAAAGATGCTTCTCATTTTTTATATTTATTTAGAACATATTATTTCTTGTATCATTGTTCTTTGTTGGGTAAATTATAAAAAACACTATCCGCAAAACAATACCCGCAATATTCTTGTGCAAATTGAAAATATAAATTAATAGAAATAAGAATTATATTTGAATTGAAACTATTGTAGGCCTGGTTTCCTAGTTCCTCTCAAATTTAAAGCAGTATATAACAAAATTAAAGCCATAATTGAATACTTTGCAATTAGAATAAATTTGTAAACGGAAGAATGAATAGTTCGTCATAAGGATAATAAGGCTATTTTTTTCTCCTTAGCATGCTGCCGTTTTATTCAATGCGTTAAGTTACTTGGCAGTGCTTGCATTTTCTATTTCGCTTTTTAACGCTCACGTTGGTAATAATTAAGTAGTTTTAAACAAACTGAATGATGAAGTTTCAGATTTTATTGATTCCCTAAACCGTTAAATAATTTCAAAAAAGAACTTATCTTTGGAAAAAAAGCTATTCGTATTTTATTAAAAATTTTTGCATGACTGCTAAAAAAAAAGGAATTTTACTTATAAACCATCATAGAACTATAAACATATATAGGTTTTTCAAGCCCTTGTTCTGTTGCATCTTTTACCACATTTTTAATGCTTTACCTCCTACGGTTCGCGAGTTATGAGTGTTTTAGTAAACGGCGTCCCCCCACTGCTTTCCCCCCTCCCCCGGGGTTGTCGACCGCCGATGGGAGGGGGACGACATGCGTTTTCATAATCACTATAGTGCCTGTAACAATAATCAAAAATAATTTTGCGTCAGGTATTTCATACATGCTCAAAACTCCCCTTCAGATCCTGAACTATACTACGAATAGTGTTCGAGCTTGCTACTGTCATTTTGTTTTTCAACTCGTTAACAGTACTTAAATAGTTTTAACAAACTGAATCATGATATTTAGGACTTTATTTTTAAAAAATTCAAACAATTTCGAATTGGAATTTATTTTGGTCAAAAAAAGTTTGTTTTGCGAGTTTTATTCAAAAATTTTGCTTGTTTGAGAAAAATGGAATTTTACTCAGAAACCAACAAAGATAGGTCCATAATCATATTTAGCTTTTATGAAGCCCTTGTTTTGTTGCGCCGATTGTCACTTTTTTCAGTGTTTTATCTCAAATAGTTCGCGAGTTATGAGTGTTTTAGCAAACGGCTCCCCCCACTGCTTTCCCCCCTCCCCCGGGGTTGTCGACCACCCAGGGGGGCGACGACATGTGGTTTCATAATAACCATCGTGCCTGTAACAATAATCAGAAATAATATTGCGTCAGCCTTTCCATGTATGCTCAACCCCCTTCAGATCCTGGACTAATAATTTCATGCATGTAATTATTTATTATCATTATTTCCTAAATGGATAAAAATAGATGTAGCACGATGTCTTTCGCACTGGCGATGCGTGGTGACCGGATGACATAATAAACTGCATATTATTGTATTTTTGGGTGTGCTTTCAAGAAAATTTACTAGCATTGTAGCTGTAGAAAAATATAAATTGTTTTATAAACTTCCTGCTGAAGACTATATATATATATATATTTTTTTGATAAAATACAGTGAAACCCCTCTATTACGGACACTAACGGGACAAACTTTTTTGTCCGTAAAGAGGGGTGTCCGCTTTACAGAGGTTTTTTTAATTTAATTAACTTTAGTTATTTGTTTATGTTTTTTGAAATCTTAAATGAAATATGTGTGAATTCTACTCTTTCACATGCATAGATTTTTTTTAATTTACTAGTTTTTACCAACATATACATAATAAACAATTATTTTATCAGGTTAAATTCAAATATTACAGTTTTGCACACTCAAAGAGATTTAAATAACAGGTTCGCATAAAAATTACATACCTAATTTGTACTTTTAAAAAATTGTTCGATTGATGTCTGTTGATATGTTTTGATCGATGAAAGTCTTTCATTTTCGAAATGTATCTTAAGTTCTTGTACCAAGTCTAGTCCTTTAGGATCGTTGTGTTTAATTGAAAATTCCCTGAGTCCATCTAATACGCTTAAAGCTTCGTTAACATTTTTAATTGTTTTAACGTCTTCTTTTACGGACAGTTCATCTTCATCGTCATCCTCAACTGTATGATCTACGTTAATTTCGCGCACTATGCTTGCAATTTCTGTTTCGCTTTCTTCAGTGAAAACTTGGTCGTCGATGGGAGCATAGTCTTCAGCGGTCACATTTGTGAACCCTGCTTGTTGCATTAACGACTGCAAATCGGATCCATCATTGTCACAATCAACTTCGTTGTCAATTTCCTCTGTGGCAGATCCTTTTTTGAATCCAACGCGATTAAAGCAACTTACTATTGTTTCTTTTTTAACTTCCTTCCATGCGTGCTTAACCCAGCTGATTGCATCTAACACATCAATTGTTTTGGACAATTCGCTACTTGTTTTAGTTTCTTCCATTTTATTGATTAAATGCTTCATAACTAGTTGTCTGTATTGAATTTTAAATGCTTGAATTATCCCAGCATCCATAGGTTGGCATTTCGATGTTGTGTTTGCTGGCAAGAAGACTATTTCTATATTTTTCAAGTGAAAGTCTTTGGGATGGGAGGGCGCGTTGTCCATAAAAATAACAATATGCCTTTTTTCTCTCCCCAACTTCTTATCAAAAGTTACAAGCCAATCAGATATGACACTGGTTGTCATCCACGCTCTTCTATTTGAATACCAGTCTACAGGTAATTTTTTTATATCCAGTCCTTTAAAACACCGAGGTCTGGCTGCTTTTCCGATGACAACTGGTTTTAATTTTGTACCATCCATGCTGGCACCCAACAAAACTGTTAAGCGTTCTTTGGAGATTTTGCCACCAGAGCAGTTTTCTTTCCGTAAAGTTAAGGTTTTATCTGGCAGAGTTCTATAAAACAAACCGGTCTCATCAATGTTATAAATGTCACATGGCTCGTAATTTTCAATCAAACTAGGCACTTTCTCAAACCATTTCTCGCAAACGTCAGCATCCACATCCATGGATTCACCACATATTTTTTTTAAAAACGATATCATGTCTCGTTCGAAAACGATCTAACCATCCATTGGAAGCTTTGAAATTTTCTATACCCATTTCAGTAGCTGCTTCTTTCGCCTTTTCTTGTAAAATGGGGCCAGAAATCGGAATATTTTTGCTTCTTGCGGACACAAACCATTTAAACACAATTTCATCCACTGCAAGGGCATTACTTTTAGGAAAATCTTTTTCCTTCTCTTGGTTTCCATTTATGAACCATTCTTTCTTAAACTTCTCTTTTCCTTTTAATATACAGCAAATTTGTGTGCGTCCCACACCAAACTTTTCAGCAATGTTCCGTATTCCAATTTTATTTTTTTCTGCGAAATCTATAACTTCAATTTTTTCTTTAAGAGAAAGAGTACGACGCTGACGATGAGTATTCAGAGCCATTTCAATGAGAACGATGAAACAACTGAATGCTTTTACCCTTAAGTTTACTTTATGATATTGCATTGGCTTTACTTTTACTCTCTATAAAATATTTTTGTTAGATGGCGCGTCAACTCGGCTCCACTTAGACGCAACACGCCTGCTTGTTAGTCATCTGAAAAGGAACAAGGCAACGGGGGAGGGTGGGGGTATACAGACAGAAACTTGCAGAATAATCATTTTCTCTTTTCTTTTCTTTTATTTTTGACGATTTGATGATGTTTTTTGGAATGAAAAATGCATTTCGGTGTCAAGCTGAAAATTTTTTGCTACGCAGTAGATGCAAAGTAAAATTGCAAAGAAATATTTTTTTTATCTCCGTATAAGCTGGTCGACTTTGCATTAAATGAAGCCTTTCAATGGAGTAGCTATTTAATTCTCAAGTTTTAAATACTATCCGCAAAAAAGGATATATCAATGTAAATGACTTCGAAAAGGGTGTCCGTGTCCGTATTTGAGGGTGTCCGTACGAGAGAGGTTCCTTATACATTAGGTTTAATGTCTCTCTGCCGGGGAATTAAAAACTGTCCGCATAAGAGGGGTGTCCGCATTAAAGGGGTGTCCGTTAGGAGGGGTTTCACTGTATATTTAATTTATTTGTTTATTTGTATTCGAAAATCCGCCAAAGAAGATTAGGGGTGCGGAGTACCCCCGTAAATCCAACTATGGTCCGAATTGAATAAAATTTTTAAAGAATGTCTAAAATGAAAGTGTTTTCAATACACTTTTTATCTCATTAACTGTTTTATTTAGTGCATATTCGAAATAATATTTCCTTTCATTGCTTCTGAAATAAACTAATAAAGTTTATACTCTACTAGGCGTCTTTATTAATGACCGATTTGGTGCTTTTGATTGACGCGGAAACAGTTCCAGAAACGTTTCGCACCGAGATTCTTCAGCATTACACCCTCCCTTTAAAATACTAGTGTATCCGCCCCTGTAGAACGCCATGATGTTTGTAACATTACTATTAGCCCAGTCAATGAGTGCTCAAAACAGGGGTGTAGCGTGCATGGAATATGCGATAATTTTTGACTTCAGAATATTGTTAGGGATAGTTAGTAAGTAAACATACTAAAAGTCCCCGCCCCTAGGAGGTGAGCTAAAGGTGGGAGGGAGGGGGAAGAAACTTTTAGGTTTTTCAAGAAAATGTCGAATACGGTGGAAAAAAATTGTTTAAAATAAAAATTCAAGCTAAATAAACTTCCTATGAAACTGTTTCTACATATATTTGCCAAACTTCCAATAATTTTCCGGGTATATGCTATGAAAAATCGATGATTTTTGAAAATATTCTCTCTTTTTGTCAAACATTTCTTCCTAGTGCCTCCCAAAATCAGTATTCATGAAAATTGTCTATGACATAGTTGTAGAGCTTTAAATTTCCTTCAATTTGATGTGCTATTTTGTTATATTTTATTCAATCAATCAAAAGTTACAGAAGTTCAAACACGCACTTTCATGGCAAAACACGGATCACTTACCATTCACCAATTTCAAACTGACTCGAAAGGATCGCGCACTTCCTCTTTCCGCAATGAATTCGATAATCCTGATGGACAATAAAGAAGTATTTGTGGATTACTACAACACAAAAAGTGTTTAAGGGGGGGGGGTGAAGTTGTGACTTTGTGACAAGGGGGAAGGAAAGAGTAAGAAGTGTGACATCAAGCGTTTTTTAATACTGTTACAAATCTTGTAAATAGTAATTATTGCAGGAACGTAACCTGTAAATAGTTTCCCGTAATGAATATACAACCCCTTTTTCATTCGGCTAAAGTACACGACCCCTATTTTCTTTCTTTGATAACGGTCTACTACTTTACAGAAGCGTGTGGAATATTTGAGAAATTTCTTTTCGGTGTATTTAAGCCGTTAGCGATGGATAAACAGTTGAGTTTCGATTGATATTTCGAACTGAGAAGATTTTTGCTCTGTTTATAGCGAGGCATTTCGCTGTGTTGTTTTCGTATTTGGAAGTAAATACGTGTGTAAACGTTGAGTTTACGGTGTTGTGTGATAATTGCTTAATTGCTGATGAATAATTTAGCAGTGGTTGAAGATCTTTCCTGTACATAGTGTAAATAAATTTCCTGTGTTTTTATCAAGAACTGTGTCTTCATTTCAAGAAAGTGGAAGTCGCACCGAATCCGTTACAATTTGGCGCCCAACGTGGGGCTTCTTCTGGACTTTCTTGGAGTAAGTGACTTTGGACATTTTTTCATAAAGACTTTTTTTGTGAATTAGGACTTTATTTTTATGGTGATTACTCGCGCAATGGATGAACAATTAAAACAACTTCTTGACGCAATCACCTCTGTGAAGAGTGATATGGCGGCTAATCAAGAACAATTAAAAAATGATATGGCGGCTAATCAAGAACAATTAAAAAATGATATGGCGGCTAATCAAGAACAATTAAAAAGTGATCTGACTGCAAGTATGTTGGCAAATCAAGACCAGTTAAAAAGCGATTTAACGGTGCTGAAAAAGGACTTAACGTCTAACCAAGAAGAAATTAAAAACGACCTTATTTCGGTAAAGACTGTGATGGAAAATAAATTTAATGACATAGAGCATCGAGTTGATGCTATTGAAGAAAAATTTAATACCGTTGAAAGCCGATTCAATGCTGTAGAAAATAAATTTGAAGATGAAGATAGAAGATTTCATCTACTTAAAGAAGAGATCTTTAAGGACGTGGAAAGGAGATTGGCGACCGCGGAAAGCAGCTCTGTACAGTTTGGCGCTCCCACATCGGTTGCTCGACCGTCCATTAAACTTGCCACATTTGATGGGAAAACTTCGTGGCGGGTTTACAAAACTCAATTCATGATAGTGGCGGAAGCGAACGGATGGGACTCTGCTACCAAGGCCTGTCATCTTGCAGCATCCCTGAGAGGTGACGCAGCGGACATTCTTCAGACCCTTCCGGACAGCCAGCGCCTGGATTTCGCCGCCCTCACAGCTGCGTTGGAGCTTCGCTTCGGTGAGAAGTGCCAGAAAGATTTCAGCCGACTCCAGTTGAAGTCCCGTTTCCAGAAAACCGGGGAGACCCTGCAAGAGCTTGCGGCGGACATCGAGAGACTGGCTCATCTTGCTTTTTACGACTGCCCTGCGGATGTTCGAGACAACCTGGCACTCAACTACTACATCGACGGGGTTCGAGATCCGGAAATCCAGAAAGCTCTACGGATGGCGGATGTCAAAGACCTGAATTCTGCTGTTGTGTATGCGATGAGATACGAGGCCGCCCAAGAAGCAACCCGTGTGGATCGCCATCTAATCCGGACTCAGGAAGCTGATGAGTCTGATTCCAGGTCGTCCCACCTCGCTGAACTTGAGAGACAACTCGGTGACTTGACAAGACATTTGAGCAGCATAACAGCCCAAAAGAAACAAGAGCAGAAGTGCTGGAAATGCGGTAGTGAAGGACACCTGCGAAGGAGTTGTCCGGCTCGCCAAGCTACGAGAGGGAAGGAAATCACCACCACTAAAGCTCTGCAGATTTCCTCTTCTAGTAGTGGCAGTGATGGACTTTTCATTTACGCACATGTAAATGGGAACCCCTGCAGACTGATTGTTGACACTGGAGCCAATGTGACAATCATTAGGACAGATGTGGCTCGTGAATTTGGATTGAAACTGCTGTGGACCTCGCCACGCGTAAGTCTCCAGACTGTGACAGGTGACAAAATTGAGATTGACGGTAAAGTGGACTTGGAAATAGTGTTTGGGAATGCCACCTACCATCATACGGCATTCGTCGCTAATATCACGGACCCCTTCATTCTCGGATTGGACTTTTTGAAGAAATATGACTTCACTCTCGACTTCAAGACTAATGAGCTGCACTCGATGAGAGAAGACATAGCCGTTTTCCCCGCAGAAAGTGATGTAAAATCCGCTCATCAAATAATAGCCCGAACAGATTTATCGATTCCCTCAAGGTCAGAATCATTAATACCTGGCTCCATTGAAGAAACCAATAGTTTTCGATTTGGACTCATTGAATACCCTAACCTAAGCAATAGCCTAAAAGGAGTGCTGGTAGCATCTACGCTTGTGGACCTTTCTAAGGATGTAATTCCCGTGAGAGTCGCCAACGTGAGTGAAAGGCCAAGGAATATCCGGAAAGGTGAAGTGTTAGCAACTTGTACTCCAGTAAACTGCATCATTAGAAGAATCAATTCCCCCGAGACTGTGTCTTCTGAGTCCTTGACATCGAAGTTAATTGGGAGTGCACCATTAACGAAAGATCAAAGAACTGCTGCGGAACAATTGGTGGACGACTTCAAGCATCTGTTTTCATCTACATCGGAGGATGTTGGCCGTACGAATTTAACGCAGCATAGGATTTACACTGGAGAACACCTCCCTATTAAACAGCATCCAAGACGACTACCGTTCGCCAAGAAGGAAGAGGTTGAGACCCTCCTGAAAGAGATGAAGGAGAATGATGTAATCGAACCGTCATCCAGTCCCTGGGCTTCTCCCATCGTCTTAGTCCGAAAGAAAGATGGCTCCACCAGATTTTGTGTCGATTACCGACGGCTGAATGAAATCACCAAGAAAGACAGTTACCCTCTTCCACGGATAGACGACACCTTGGACACTCTTTCCGGACACAAGTGGTTTTCGACCCTGGACTTGAAGAGCGGCTACTGGCAGGTTGAGATACACCCTGAGGACCGAGAGAAGACAGCGTTTACAACTGGACAAGGCTTATGGCAGTTTAAAGTGATGCCCTTCGGCCTCTGCAATGCACCAGCTACGTTTGAGCGTCTTATGGAGACAGTGTTAAGAGGACTCTCTTACGAATCCTGTCTGGTCTACTTAGACGATATCATCATCGTGGGACGCAGCTTCGAAGAACATCTGGCAAATCTTAGGAAGGTGCTGCAAAAGCTTAAGGAAGCCAATCTGAAGTTAAGCCCGTCCAAATGTAATTTGTTCCGCCGGGAAGTGAACTACCTTGGTCACATCATCTCTTCTGAGGGTGTACAAACCGATCCAGAGAAGGTATCTGCGGTCAGGAGTTGGAGTCGTCCCGAAAACATCCATCAGTTGCGAAGTTTCCTGGGGCTCTGCACGTACTACAGGAAGTTTGTGAAGGGTTTTTCCAACATTGCACGACCTTTGCATAAGCTGACGGAGAGCAAGCAAAAGTTTGAATGGTCCAAAGAATGCGAAGATGCATTTCTACGACTGAAGGAGGCTTTAACATCAACGCCTATCCTCGCCTATCCTCAGCCTGAAAAATCCTTCATCCTAGACACTGATGCGAGCAACGAGGGCATCGGAGCTGTTTTATCCCAAGAAATTGACGGAAATGAACATGTCATCGCTTACTGGAGCAAATGCTTATCAAAGTCGGAGCGAAATTACTGCGTCACCAGAAAGGAGTTACTGGCCATAGTGAAAGCTGTAGAACACTTCCATCATTACCTCTACGGCCGAAAATTTCTGCTTCGGACAGATCATGCCTCATTAACTTGGCTTTTGAACTTCAAAAATCCGGAAGGCCAGATAGCCAGATGGATACAGCGGCTCCAGGAATATGACATGGAGATCAAGCATCGAAAAGGGTTATCTCACGGTAATGCTGACGCTTTATCAAGGAGACCCTGTCCTGAGAACTGCCACTATTGTTCCCGAATCGAGAAACAGTAAGGAACGACTAGCCCTACCGCCTATCAGGTGACAGTGACTCCAACATCATCAGAACCTGATCCATGGAGTGATGACCAAGTTCGAAAAGATCAACTTGAAGACCCCGACATAAAACCAATTTTAGAGTTCATGGAAAGTGACAGTCGACGCCCTAGCTGGCAGGACGTTTCCCTCTTCAGTCCTGCAACAAAAAGATACTGGGCTTTATGGAACTCACTCCATTTACGGAACGGCGTACTGTACCGAAAATGGGAATCTGACGACGGCAAAACATCTAGGTGGAAGTTACTACTTCCCCGATCAAGGATTTCAGCTGTTCTGAAAGAAATACATAGTAGTGCGACTGGAGGACATTTTGGTGTCTTGAAAACCCTCAATAAAGTTCGGGAGCGCTTCTTCTGGAGTAAGGCGAAGGATGACGTGGAGAAGTGGTGCCATTCTTGTGACGCCTGTGCTGCTCGTAAAGGACCGAAGAAGAGAAGCAGAGGGAAGCTACATCTGTACAACGTTGGAGCTCCTTTCGAACGAATTGGGATCGACATCCTGGGTCCTCTACCAAGAACTGCTGATGGGAACAAATACATTCTTGTTTCCATCGACTACTTCACCAAATGGCCGGAAGCATATCCCATTCCAGATCAAGAGGCTACCACCATAGCAGAGACTCTAGTCCAACATTGGATCTCGAGATATGGAACACCTTTGCAGATTCATTCCGATCAAGGGAGGAATTTCATCTCTGCTGTGTTTAAGGGCCTATGTCAAATTCTCGGAATTGAGAAAACTAGGACAACACCACTACACCCACAATCGGACGGCATGGTGGAGAGATTTAACCGCACAATCCTGAACAATCTCTCACTTATGGTATCCAGCAATGTTACAAATCTTGTAAATAGTAATTATTGTAGGAACGTAACCTGTAAATAGTTTCCCGTAATGAATATACAACCCCTTTTTCATTCGGCTAAAGTATACGACCCCTATTTTCTTTCTTTGATAACGGTCTACTACTTTACAGAAGCGTGTGGAATATTTGAGAAATTTCTTTTCGGTGTATTTAAGCCGTTAGCGATGGATAAACAGTTGAGTTTCGATTGATATTTCGAACTGAGAAGATTTTTGCTCTGTTTATAGCGAGGCATTTCGCTGTGTTGTTTTCGTATTTGGAAGTAAATACGTGTGTAAACGTTGAGTTTACGGTGTTGTGTGATAATTGCTTAATTGCTGATGAATAATTTAGCAGTGGTTGAAGATCTTTCCTGTACATAGTGTAAATAAATTTCCTGTGTTTTTATCAAGAACTGTGTCTTCATTTCAAGAAAGTGGAAGTCGCACCGAATCCGTTACAATACGAATATATTTATTAACATTAATTTATGAAAAGTACTTTGACAAATTGGGAGGGGGTCAAAAATGTTGAAAGAAAGTGTAACATGATTTATATACAGCCCTTTACATAGAAATCGGACGAAAATTTGCAGAACTACGTATAATAAGTATGAATTAGCTCCAAACCCATGGAATTTTTTAACGAAAGTGAACTAAGAAAGTGGAGAAAGTTAGCACTTCCTCAGAAAATTTGTTAGAAGTAATTAATAAGTAAATGTACTGAAAGTCCTCGACTCCTGGGGGGGGGGGGGCGAGGGGAGTTAAAAGTGGGAAGGGGGAGCCAAATTTTGTGGTTTTCGATTATATCTCGGAAACGGCAGGAAAAATGTGTTTCGAATAAAAGTGAAGGATAACTAAATTTATTGTGAAATTGTTTTCATGCATATATGTCACCTTTTCTGTGCCTTTTTAGGTATGCGTTCTTGAAAACCAATAGTTTTCGAAAACCAATAGTTTTCGAAAAAAAGAAAATAAAATTTCGTTCGTTTTGTCTCAGAGAGTCTGTGCCAAGCAGGCGCTCAAGGGATCTTGTGCAGCAATCATGTGACAAGGAACCTGACAGTTTCCGTGTTTTGAAAATCCACCTGCTGAACACTTGAACTGCAGATTCAAACATGATACCAAAGAAATATGAAGCCTATGCCCAATCACCGCGACACCCAGTTGACAAGCAATCAAAAACTATGAAGTTCTAGCATGTACTCAATTTCGTTATTCTTACTGAAATGAATATGTGACGCTATAGCATGATAAAATGAAAATTTTAATAATAGAAATACGGTAAATGTAGCTGACCGGTAGCACCTTTTTGTAATTATAGTTTTTATTAAATTATTACTACAGTAAAACCTGTCTACAACGATATCGTTGGCACCTAAGAAAAATATCGTAATATTATTCATGCTGACATTTTGCTGGGGCCAAAAATAAAATAAAATAAATGTTATAGAAAGGTTATCGTTATAGACAGTATCCTTATACACAGGTTTCACTGTAACCATATTTTGAAAGTGTTTATATGGAATATGGACTGACAGTAATTAGAAAATGAAAATATCATCTTTAAGGTGACATCTTGGTTTTATTCTGAGGCGGAAGGGTCATATCACCAGCAGTGGAAAAGTTGTTCTAAGAAATCGGTAATGTATTGATGTCATCGACCTTCCCTTCGTCCTGGATAAATATATTGATTCCGTTGTTGCAACTGCCCTTGCAATGCAAGCTTGCGACAGTTAGTTTAACGATAATTTTCTACAAGTGATCTTCTGATCACTTGTAGAAAAGCAATCTGTCAAAATCATCTTCAAGATGCCGTCAGGAGCAACATCCGATTTCGAGAGTTTCGGCACGAGTTGATCATTTCTCCTTTCCCAAACCCTCAATCCGGTACTTCATCATTAAGTTCCTAGCTACAGGTGTGTTCCTAGCTACAGTACCTGGGGGTACGGCAGAGGTAGAGATCAGTCTTGATGTTTGCAGCTACTTTGATAAATGATCTGTGACGGTACTCGTTGAGGGCCTTTTCTGTGGCTACACTGTTAAAAAAAATTTCTTGAAAATAACGGATAAAGTACCGGCAGCAAAGTTGCTGTAAATATTACGTTTCCGTTAAATTATTTTCCGTGACTTAACAGAAGTTCCATTTCTCATTTCTCCGTTTAGTTCTGTTCATCCATTTATAAATGTTCCGTGATTTAACGAAAATTCCATTTCTCTTCTTTCCGTTGATCTATTTTTCCGTTTTTAAATTTTCCGTTCATCTCTTTTTCCGTTTTTAAATTTTCTGTGTCTTTACAGAACTTTCGGTTCTTGATTTTTCGTTGCGCTATTTTTTCGTTTTTCATTTTCACATATTTTACTGAAATTTCATTCACGTTTTTTATTCTATCTTTAAAATAATATATGTATAATAGAAAAATAGATAACCATTCAAAAACTATTATTTTTTTAATTTGTATTTATTACTAAAATATATTTTAAGTGAAAATTTTGCTTGATAACTTACCTACCATACACCTTCAGATGAATCAAATTAATCAAATAGTACTAGCAGAAAAATTGATGGATTTGAATATGACACCAATTGTCCCTGCTGATACTGTTCGATATTCTCTTCGTCGTACATTGTCTGGGGTGGCATGGAAAAGCACATATGAAACATAGAATATTTTTATTTGAAGAATGAGTCAAATAAAATACCACTAAAAACCGGTTGACTTTATCATGGAATAATATACCTGATTGGAGAGTATACCAATTTACTGTGTTTAAAAGCAGAATCATTGACATACACGTGAAGAATTCTTGGCTCAGATGATGTATACCCCCCCCCCCCCCCCGGTGATTTCCGCATTTTTCACTCATTGGAATAGCAGCATAGATTTTTAGTGCATAATCATTATACTTAGGCTAAACATATCAATCAGTTCGTTTTACCCGAAATGTTTTTACAAGAAACTTGCAATAGTCTCAAATAAGTTATTGGATGAGATCCTAATAAAATAAATTAAGTAATTTACATTTATTATTATAAATGAAATCCCGAAAGGAGTAATAAATGTTTCCAGTTTTCTAAGTAGTCAAGAAAACTTATTCTTGTCAAAATTGTAATCGTATTTTCAAAGATTAACAATCTACTATGCCTTTTCGCAAAAAATATAACAGCAAGAAATAGTTTTATTTAGAGATTTAAAATGTTTACTTTCAATCAGTCAAAAAAAAAAAAAAAAAAAAAAACTGAGTGATTTTTTCTGTCTTGCTCGCACACCACGATAATCTCCGGTTGATACGAAATGTTGGCATTTAATGTTTTAATGACTTTCAAAAGAATACAATGCGTTAGAGCAAAAACAATAACTTTATAATAGTTCTATAAATTCTAAATCAGCTACCATCGGAATTCATTCAAATGCATATTAACAAGAAAAATACATTTGTATATTAACATGTACAAAGATATTCAACAATACATACATATGACCAGCGGTGCTAAATTTAAGCATCTAAATTGCATCTGGATACAAGTAATCCAATAAATAGCCTTTATTTTAAATGGATAACAAGAGATCCTAAAACTTTTCTCACCGCTAGAACACACAATATGACTAACGAATAGAATTGTTCGAAGTATTGAGCAAAATAATACACCGCAATAATATTCTAATACTGACTCAGTAAAATCCACAACAAATCACCAGGGGGATCAAAACACATCTGGCCTGTCTGAAAATGGCGCGAACATTTTTTCCAAACCTACAAAGTCCAAAGGAGTAAAAACAATTTCGACATACGAGTATATTACTCTCCAGACAGGAAATAGCAAGCTTTCTATTTTGTCTGCGACATGTGAGATGTTATTCTAAATAAGCTTTTAATTAACAACATGTAATAGTGCGATTTAATAAGCATAATCAAAAAGTGACGTTTATCATAACTTGAAGGCTAATCAGAATACTAACAAAGTACAACTCAGCGGCAACCCTAAAAATGGAAAAATTCTGTTTTCGTTATTTTTTTTCGTGATATTTCCGTTTTTGTAAGGAAAAAATACGTTTTGAAGCTATTACGGAAATATTCTGTTAAAATCAGTCAGAAAACTACCTGAACTTTCAGGGTTTTTTTAACAGTGTAGAGCACCATACCATAAGAGAAACATATGACTCCAGCAGCCCCAGGAAAAGAACTGTTGATATACCTTTGACACATGTTGTACGATTTTAGATTTGTGGTACATTTTGACAGCAGAATGTTGTGATCAGTTAGGGATTTGGCTATTAAGAGAACAACCAGGAAGACTTCCTCTCAAACGATAGCTACCGAAGAATTTTGCCATCTGATGATAGCCGTCTTCGCAATATGAACGTCAACATCACCTAAAGCTCGGAGCGAATTTGTCTCGTTTTTCAACAGCTTCATCATTAGCGGATTTGTCAGCTGACTTATTATGAAAGTTGGACAGAAACCTTCTTGTTAGACCGTATCGTTCCAATTTTCTAACTGACATTAATGTCCATATGGTTTATACAGTCTTCTCTTTTTACCTAACGGTTTTGTAGAATAGGTATCCCCAGTAACGACAAATTCAAATTAAATTAAATCAATGTCGTTAACAATTTCCTTACACAGTATGTATGATGCTGAGTTGCTGCACGTCCTCAGTCCACCAATTCATATTGCATATACGCAATTTTGCAAATCTTCGTTCGATTTCTTGGTAAAGGGCCGTCCATAAATAATGTCACACTTTTTTTCAACATTTGTAACCCTCCCCCCCCCCCCTTTGTCACAAAGTTCGTCTTACAGTCTACTTTTCATAAACATATTAGTATTAAAAAATGCTAGATGTCACATTTCTTGCTCTTTCCTTCCCCCTTGTCACAATTTCACATCCCAGCCCCTTAAACATCATTCGTGTTGTAGTAATCCACAAATGCTTCTTTATTATCCATCAGGATTGTAGAATTCATTGAGGAAAGAAGAAGTGCGCGATCCTTGCGAGTCAGTTTGAAATTTGTGAATGGCAAGTGTTCCGTGTTTTGCCATGAAAGTGCGTGTTTGAAATTCTATAACTTTTGATTGGTTGAATAAAATATAACAAAATAGCATATCAAATTGAAGGAAATTTAAAGCTATACAACTATGTCATAGACAATTTTCATGAATACTGATCCTGGGAGGCACTAGGAAGAAATGTTTGACAAAAAGAGAGAATTTTTTCAAAAATCATCGATTTTTCATAGCATATACCCGGAAAATTATTGGAAGTTTGACAAATATGTGTAGAAAAAGTTTCATAGGAAGTTTATTTAGCTTGAATTTTTATTTTAAACAAATTTTTCCACCGTATTCGACATTTTCTTGAAAAACCCAAAAGTTTCTTCCCCCCTCCCTCCTACCTTAAGCTCACCCCCTAGGGGCGGGGAATTTCAGTATGTTTACTTACTAACTACCCCTAACAATATTCTGAAGTCAAAAATTATCGCATATTCCATGCACGCTATAATGTGTTGTACGATCTATGCAGGAATTTTACATTTAATTATAATAAAAAACGAAAGTTTGGCGTACTTAACGCTCCGTTCTAGCTACCAAAATGTAAAATTATTATGTGAGTGAATACACATTTAAAAAAAAAAAAAAAACTCTACATACATATTTGATTCGGATTAACTGGAAAAACGGGAGCTGGATAAACGAGGCTCTGTTTTGTAATGAAAGTTGAATTTGAAGTGCTGCCACCTATAGGAAAAAATATTCATTTCAGAAACCTTTAGGTGTGTATTTCTTTTGCGAAAAGGAAATAAACTTTAATACATCTGCAGAATTGTTATTATTTTTAACTTGTTACGATTTCAAGGGCAAGAGAAATGTACCATACAAATATATTTTTTAAAGTTACTACTTTATTATTCTCGGTTATTAAAAACTCGTTATTTCGTTTCAGAAAAAATCGCAGCAGGACGCTAATATGTGGCATTCATATCAGTTTATAAAAATACTCATTAGTGTTTAAACAATTCATTCTCTTCTTGAGCAATACAACGGTTAATTAATGAAAAAGTTTCTGGCTATTAGTAAGATTATTTATTTATTTAGTTTCTTTTTGAGCAATCACGATTGCTTATTGCTTTCATTTCACTGTCCTTGATGTTGTGGTTCCTTTTTCAGCTTGGACCAAGCACACCAGCACTACCACCCACCGGTCTCTGTAGGCGCGACTCCTCCCGGTAGCCGCTTTTCCTGGTCGGTAGCGTCCATGTCCTAGACACACGTACGCTCATACACACACACACGCTCACACACACACACACACATGCCTTTACACACATACACACACGCCTACGTGCAAACAGACAGGTCTACGCACACACACGAGTCTACTCATGCACGGACGTGCACCTACACAGACACACACACGCACACACACACACACACACACACACACATAACCGCCCAGGAGGTGGGACAGGCTTGGGGGGACAGGAGCCGTTTCTAGAAGCAATAACCCCAATGCGTAGAGTCCTGTCGCAGCTTGTGATTGCGAAACACATAATTTGAATTCAAAATTTCAGAATTCAAATTAATTTGTATCTTTTATTTCCCTTATTTGTATATTGCTCTGACGTGATAATGCTCAAATCAAAAGGCTGATGATTTTTTCCCCAGAAAACAAGGAATATGTTTTCGCAAGAACCTGTCCTCGACAAGGCCGTATCCAGAACTTTTTTTCGGAAGTTGCCCGGATTAGCACATTGCCTTATCTTACACACACATATAGTATGTATAGACACACCAAACGCATAAAAATGTTAACATAAAGTGCTATACATAAGTTTTTAAAAAATCTGGGGCCTTTCAGGAAAATGGGGGCTTAGTCCCAGGCTTAGTTGGCCTGTGCGTTAATCAGGCCCTGGGCCCCTATTTTCCGACTAGGATGACATGGCCTCTCGTCGGACATGTTTGTTCAAAAAATTCCTCTAACATTCCGAAGTGAACCAAAAGTTCGAGATGGGTCAGAAATTCTGAAACAAGTGGTGACGGCTCATTTCTCAAAATTTGTGATGCAGAGAACTATGAGAACTATACATTTGTTGACACCAATGTTATCACTTCCGAAGTACTTCCGAGGATACTAAAAAAACGCAAATTAAGCCAAGGGCGATGATAACGCCGAATGTGAAAAATTTGAAATTCAATTGCTCTCCACAAACTTGATGACTTTAGATGTTCAGAAAAACTATTTTCTAAACCAAGAGGGTAAATGACGATGGTTTTTTTTTTTTTTTTTTTTTGTGATTGTTTCTCAAAAAAAAGCAATAACACAAGAATGAGACACTAAGACAGTTCCTCGAATATCGTGGTCCCTTTATGCTCGTTTTAAGCTGACTGTTTATCAAAAGGTATGATTGAAACTGAAAAACAGGGAAGTGGGGGGGGGGGGGGGGGACACCAAATTGACGTAACTGATAAACAATTTTTAAGGTAACAATATGACCAGAAAGATTTAACTGCATCTCTTCTCTCTCTCTCCACACACACACACTCTCTCTCAATTTACGGCTAAAAGTTCATTTATAAAAATAATGGAAAAAAATGTTTTCTTTTCATTTCGTTGAAGTGTGGAAAAGGATAAGAAATAGAGTTCTAGCGGACGAATTAATTTCATAGTAAAGACCTAATTTTGAAATTAATATAAGCTTCTGTAGTAGGGTGATTCAAAAAAACTTTTTTTCTTCTATAGTCCAGGACACCCCCCTTTTTTTTTTGACTTACTAATGATATTATGCTGTAAACGTTTTAGCTTCTCACTCAAACTTTAAGAGGGTGCTCACTGCTCAGTGACCTCTTTATTTGACATTAACCGTAGCATAGAAAATGTCACAAATTTAAAAACATTTAATTTCTCCAGCTTTTTTTTTTTTGTAAATAATTATTTTATTGCAATGTATATGCATATTACTCGATTATATTATAATATGTTGCATTGTTTTTCCAGTTCAATGCAGTTTTTAACCCCCTCCCTATACGTATTACGTTTGGGGGAGGGGGTTGATCACCCTCTTTTAGTTGAAACAGGAAGCTTAAAATTCTTCCAGTATATTACTATCCACAAGTCTAAAAATATTGAAAGGTGTCCTGTTATCTAGGAGAAACTTTTTTTTAACATGTACTTGTGAACCACCCTATTCTGCAGCCTTACTGTAAGAGTAATTAGAAAACAATATTTTGTAACTGTAATTCACTCTAATATTTGTGTGCGTGTTGGTTAATATAGAAGAAATTGAAATCATTTTTTTTTTTTTTTTGAGCAATCACGATTGCTTATTGCTTTCATTTGACCGTCCTTGATGTCCGGTTCCTTTTTCAGAATGAACCAGGGGCCTCTGCAGCACCGCCGTCCACCGGAGGACGGAGCTGCTCCTCTGGTCCTAGCCTCCACTAGCAGCACTGTCCACCGGAATCCCATACTCCCCCTAGGCGGTGGCGTCCATATCCTACATACGCACACGTCTACACACAAACAAGTCCTTACACATATACACACAAGTAACCGCCCAGGAGGAGAGGCAGGCTTGGGAGGACAGGAGCCGTTTCTAGAAAACAATAGCCTGCAATGAGTAGGGTCCTGTCGCAAACTCGTGTTTGCGAAAAATATAATTCGAATTCAAAGTGTCAGAATTCAAATTAGATACACACACACACACACACACACATATATATATATATATATATATATATATATGTATTAATATATCTTATACATATAAAATCTGAGTATCTATCTATCTATGTCCAAGCTTCTTCTCCCGAACGACAGTGAACTGACCATCGAACCAGGTATCGATGGATTCGTCATCTTCCCGTCTTCATGTTTGGCTATTTAACATAATCCTCCGATAATAATTAGCGGAGATATCAATTAAAAATTATTAATTATGACTCTTAGATTTCAAAATAAAATCCATATTTTTCGAAGGCTTTCCTCCATTCAAATTATTATTCAGTGCTTCATCTCAACTTTCCGTAACAATGCTTTTATTAAAATTTGTAGTTGTAGCGTGAAGAAAATCGTTAAATGAAAGATTTGTTGCCATTTTGTTTCTCGAATATAAACAAAAAAATTTTGGTTTTTGTTTTGAGGCTTTTCTTGCAATCGAGGTTTTTAAAATGTTTACTTTTTGCCTATTTTCCCGCAATCTGTCGCAAAATTTTACTGATTTTTTTTTTTTGTTCAAGGCTGATTGTTGAACACGCGTCACTAGACATAACTATTATTTTCGAGGTGCACCGTGCAAAGCCGGGCGACGCAGCTAGTATATATTTTAAATTTTGACTTTACTTATGAGGAATTGCCAATGGCGTGTTAGTATA
Organism: Uloborus diversus; assembly: GCF_026930045.1. Classification (NCBI taxonomy): domain Eukaryota; kingdom Metazoa; phylum Arthropoda; class Arachnida; order Araneae; family Uloboridae; genus Uloborus; species Uloborus diversus. Next base: position 36,216,583 of record NC_072738.1, read on the forward strand.
GTTCTTGGAAATATCTGCTTGAAACAACGATAGTTGTTCTCAAATGTTTCATAGGATAATGTTTTTATGTGATGAATAATGAAACCTTATGTAGTAGCCAGCTTCGGATATTCCGTACTTATTCATCTATAGCTTTTTTAATATTTTACGAATAGATACATTTTAATATACGTCAATATTATAGTTCTAGCAGCTGCGTACAATTTGAATTAAAATCGTTAAATGTCCTTTCAATAATACACGAGTAACAGTACTTGGAAAATATCTGCTTGTAATAGAGTAATTGCTGCAAAAATGTCTCATAAGATATTTAATTTCTTTCACAAAAGATATAAATGAAATACCATGTGGTAATCAATTTCTAGTATCTGCATTTTTCTTTCTGTGGTTATTATATTATTTTCGGCAAATGTAAATATTTTATTATATTTAACTATTATAGTTGCTGTATATTATTAGATTCATTGATTATTAATCTATAAATTCATGTTTTATTTCGTATAATTACAGGTATTAGTAATTATTCTCTCTCTCTCTCTCTTAAAAAATAATTGAGAAGATACAGTAAAACCTGTAAAGTTGACCACCCTTGTAAGTTGACCACCTATCTAAGTTGACCGCTATTTTCCGGCACAGAATTAGATCTATACCATATTATGAAACATCTATAATTTGACCACCTGTTTAAGTTGACCACTAAAGTAGTGCACCGCAAGTGTTCAACTTACACAGGTTTCACTGTATATAATTTAAGTAATCTTTCTTTTCCAAGTCAGGAAATTAATTCTTTTGTAATAGTTTACGACTTTAATGGCTCAAATACATTTCCATTTTCTGTTCATAAAATTATGTTAAGTTGTATTCAAATTTGGATTAGTTTCATTTTGTCTATGTTTGATATCACTCAAGATCAAGCCCCCCCCCCCCCCCCCCCATCCACTCCCTTTTCATTCGAGTTCAAAATTGATCTTGTAAAATATGCGTGGCATGAGTCAAAAAACCGAGTTTGTCCAGAATGGTTCAACACCACTTCCGTTCCCAGCCCCCGATAAGCGGATCAGTGACCGGAAGTGTCAACCTCAGCGATAAAAAGGATCTGTTGGGGGTAATCGGGTGACAGAATAATTTTTGGAAGTTTTATGAGTCATTATTTCACCCATGATTTCATAATTTTCAGAGGGTGCATTCCTCCTATACACATAAAATAAATTTTAAATTGAAAAAAAAAAAATGTTCAAACAATCAAATTAAAAGTTCACTGAAATTTTTAAACAAATGAGCGCTTTGTAGTAATTTGCTTCACAATTTTAAAAAGAAAAAGAAAGAAAAATAGAGAAAGAAAGAATTAATTTTCACTTCTATGCTCCATTTTCACCGTAAACGTGCATGAAATCTGAAGCTTGACTTTTTTCTCTTTCTCACTTTCATTTATTTATTGAATTATCTATTTCAAATTTCTTCTTAGACATTGATAAGACCTAATAAATTTCAATCCATCAGTAAAAGAAAAGGGTTGTCAATTCGAAAAGTAATTTCCGTCTAAGTGACAACTGCTTTCTAAATTTAGGTGTACACCTCTCAAGACAGCCTCATAAATTGTTCAAGTGAGCGACCCATTAAATTCTTTACTTCCGCAAATTAAAAAACAAAATCAATAAGAAAAGAGAAGCACATCGTTTAGAACAAAGAATGTCTAAATCCGCGTAATAGGTGATATTTATTTTTCCACGCACCGCTGAGCAGCTAAAAATCGTCTGCAAAAGAGAAAATAAAAAAAATATTAATTCGTCCATCGTTTGTTTGCAGCCTATTTGATCGACGTAAAACTGCAGGAAAAAGAATTGGAACAATTTTTTGTTTTCTGTGACGTCACAAAACTTACGAGCCAATGACCAAGCAGAATCAAGCGGCAAAGCAAACCAGAAGTTCAAGGACGCACAAACCCGCTGCTTCTCGGCACTGGTGACCGATATTTCTGGTCCGAAAGATCCGTCTTAGAAATTCGGATTTGAAGTTGTTTCTTGGGAAGTAAGTAACAAAAAGCATTTTTTACGAGTTTCATGTTCGCTGAACTCATTGGATACTTCACATTAAAAAAAGAAAATCACCTCATCTCAGGAAAAATGGTAAGAACATTTTTAATGCTTTATAATGGGGTCGTTTCCAAAATTTTAAAAGTATCTTTTTCTGAAAGAGCATGCTTAAAAACATAGGATCTGACCATTTTTTAATAAATTTGTTTACGTTTAATATTTAAAAAAAATTACTTAAATCGGAGCACTTTCATTGTTTATGGCTTCTGCCGATGACATCACAAGTGGTGAAATGCCATTCACAGAGCAAAATATTTAATTCGCATCTTTACTCAAGTGTATTGGCAACGATATGGTTGGTAGCAAGCGTAGAGCGCAATTTTAATTCGCTGATTGATTATCATAACGTGGAAACGTAGCAGAAAGATGCGGCAAAGTGCATCATTTGTGACGTCATCAAGACCAAGCCTTGTTTGAGAAATCGGACATTTAAAATTATTAATTAAAAAAAAACTGTTGGGAAAATGAAAGTATTTTCTGGGTCCATGTAATTATTATTATTGTTTTTTTTTTTTGCTCATTCTATCCGTTTCAATGACTAAAAGTAGTACTTTTGATTGAAGGAAACCACCCCATTGTTTCTGAAGAACAACTGTGGCAGTCAGAAGCCCAGGGATGTAAATGGACTAGTTCAAGTTTTGAGTAAAACGTGTTCAAAGACAACATCCTAGGTAGGATTTCATTGAAATTTTTTTCTAAATCATTTTGTATAGCAAAACCTACCAGGAGGGCTTCTAGCACTATCCTTTACACCAACGCAGAGGATAGGTTCTCCCACCAATTGTATAAATTATCTCGATTTTTTTAAATTTTGGCACTTTCATTCATTTGCTTCTCACTGCCTCAATTGTTAGCTTTTTGGAATATAACAGAGTGTCTACCACCCACTTATAAACCTGCATACAGTGACGGATCTGCGATTTTTCCGAGCCGGGACAAAAACTAGAAATTGCCACCTTCACTCATCTTCTTTCAAGTTTTTATTTCGAAGTTCAACGAAAAAAACCCCAGAAATAAGGCGGATTTGCCACCCTGGACAAGGGGCCCGACTTGCTTTCCCATCCGTCCGGCACTGCCGGAATCTGGAAAAGTCTGGATGGAACCTTTTCCGACTGCTGGAAAAGTCAGAGGTTTTTTTTTTTATTTCTGAGGAAAACTCAAGGAAATTTTAATCCTTGAGTAAAGGATAGAATTTCTTCTTCGTTTTTCACTAAAGTATTTTTGCAACACTTCTGTATCAGGGAAATTAATATTACTTGTTTTTTTTTTTTTTTTTTAATTTAGGTTTTTTTCATCGTAAAAATATTATCGTATAAACTAGGCTTTAAAGTTATTTCCTTCCGTTTCTATCTTTCTTTTTTTTTTTTTTTTTTTTTTGATCCGCAAAAATTTTTTAAGTGTACGTGTTTTAACAGAAATGTTTGCGTTAGTTAATTTACTTTCTTTGCTCAGCTATTAATATTGCAATTTTTATACTTTTATAGGTATTTGTGTGTGTGTAATATTTAAGCACTACAAATGTGAGAAAAAAAAGGAAATTTAAAAAATGAAGTAGAAATAATACAATAAAAATACATTTTAAAAATTTAAAAAAGGCTAGTATAAATCAATGATATATGTTACATGAAAAGCACTTCGTATCTTTAATGCGATTTAAAAATTAACTAATCTTTTACTAATAATAAAGCTGAAAGTCTCTCTGTCTGGATCTCTGTGACGCTCATAGCGCCTAGACCGTTCGGCCGATTTTCATGAAATTTGGCACAAAATTAGTTTGTAGCATGGGGGTGGCGATTTTTCGAAAGTTCGATTTTTTTCTTTTTCTATGATTTTATTTTTACCACCATTGGTGAATTTAATCACTTTGCAACCGAGCGAATTACCATAACATGTACGAGCAAATTAACATAGCATATTGGCAAGAAATTCATCATCCATTATTTGTAAATATACAGGCGAGCCAAATGACCTTTTAATTTTCTACTACGGGCAAAACCGTGCGGCTACCACTAGTAAATAAATAAAATACATCAACAGTTTGATACCTGAAATTTTTCTGTTATCGGTATGGATAAGTGACGGGAAATTGAAAGCTGATCAGGAATAGACACACTTTATATCAACGACACTTTTTAGTTTAAATTTTATAATGAATTGTTCACTCTAAAACAATTTTAGAATTTATATTGTTGTAAATGTTTACCTCTGCGTTCATTGCAAATTGAAAACCCTGCAACTTGGTATATGGTTAAAAATATTTGCCGGATGAAGATTGGAGTTTCCATTCCAAGTTTTTACATAAATTTACCGAACTTCTTTAGTTATTGTTTCATTAACAGTATTACTAAGGAAGAGAGGGAAGAGAAAAAAACAGGGATTGCTTTTTTTTTATGAAAAGAAAAAACAAGACAAGCACTGTAAAAAAAATCTGTAAAATTTACGGAAAAAAACTGTCAGCCAGGACGCCAGTTTTCTTCCGTTTATTTTACAGAAATCTTCCGTATTTTTATTATTTATTCAAGCTGATTTATTATTTTATGAAGATTAAAAAATGAAAGTATACTTTTATAAATACATTTCAATATTTACTATACTACTACGAAATACATGTATACAAAGGTAAATTTCCGAATATGCCTCTGTAACAGATGACAAAAAAACATAATAATAAAATATTGATTAGGATGCAATGAAATGGAAGTTGCAAACGATTTAAGACTTACTCGCTTTAAATAAATATAAGATCAAAAAACTCGAGCCCGAGAACCAAAATCCAAACAGGCGGGCGAAATTTCGAAGAAAAACAAAGTACGCGGTGAGGCGATGGTAACAGTTAACGCTTATAACCGGTTACAGATTCAAAAAAAAAAAAAAAAAAAACAGAGAAATCCTGTATTTTATTACGAACAGTTTTTTTCTGTAAAAAATACGGATAACTTCTTCAAAATTTACAGTTTTTTTTTACAGTGAGTGTAAAAGATTATTCTTTTTTCCCCAACATTTCTATGTCACATAGAAATGTTGTTTATGGATAAATAGTAATGTGTTTGTGTAAGAGTGTGTACTGTTAGTAAAATCTTACTTATCAGCTGCGTTGACCGGCGTGGTATAAGGTATCGCGAAAAGAAACGAGCTGATTTGTGCATCACATGACTTCCTTTTACTCCAATTTAATGTCATTTCCCCATTACTGGCAATTTTAATGTGGTTACGCTCTAAATATCACCAACGGTGGCCAAATTGAAACCAGATTTAAAAAATAAATAAATAATCTTTTTTTTTAAATCACCAAATTTGTCGCCAAGTTGGCGATAAAACTTGGCGACCAAAACACTGGCGATATATCGCCAGTGTTTTGGTCGGTTATACACTGGCGATGTATCGCCAAGTGTCCGACAAATTATAACATCACTTGAATTTATATCGAAATTAACAATAATTTCCCCCCAAAAGGGGCAAAAGACCCCTTTAGAAACACCCGAATGCAACCAAAAGGGGAAGTGCACAACTAGACCCTACTAGGAGTCTACGTACCAAATTTCAACTTTCTAGGACATGCCGTTCTTGAGTTATGCGACATACATACGTACATACAGACGTCACGAGAAAATTCGTTGTAATTAATTCGGGAATCGCCATTACGGATATTTCGCGTGTCTATACGTTCTTAGGCACTTATCCACGTCTGGTCGAGTCGAAAAAACTGAATATTCATTCGGGGGTGAGTAAAATGGAAATTATGGTCGATTTTTGAGTGAAATTTTTTTCACGAATACAATACTTCCTTTTTACTTTTTTTTTACAAAAAAGGAAATATTGTATTCGCGAAAAAAATTGTACTCAAAAATCGGCCTTAATTTCCATTTTGAATGTTGAATGAATGTTGAGTTTATTTTTCAACCCGACCACACGTGGATATATGCCTAGGAACGTACAGACACTCGAAATATCTATTTTGACGATCCCTGAGTTAATTACGAGTTTTCTCGTGATGTCTGTATGTACGTATGTATGTGGCGTAGGTGTGTATGTGTGTATGTATGTCGCATAACTCAAGAATGGAATGTCCTAGAAAGTTGAAATTTGGTACTGAGACTCCTAGTGGGGTCTTGTTGTGCACCTCTTTTTTTGGTTGCATTCGGATGATCCAAAGGGAGTGTTTTTGCCCCTTTTTTGGGGGAAATTTTTGGTCGCCAACCTTTTTTGGTCGCCAAGTTTTGTCGCCAGCTTGGCGACAAATTTGGCGATTTTTTATTTATTTATTTATTTATTTTTTAAAATCTGGTTTCAATTTGGCCAATGTTGGTGATATTTAGAGAGTAAACTACTGAATCACATTAAAATTGCCAATAAGGAGAAAATGACATTAAATTGGAGTAAAAGGAAGTCATGTGATCAGGGTTGATTGTGTTCCGGTATTTTACCGAATTTCCGGTATTTTCGGGCGTATTTCCGGTATTTTTATGTCCGAAAATACCGGAATTATGTTTTTTTTTAGTTATGCTTTTATCTCCCTACCTCCGCAATTTTTTAAAATTATATAATACTCATCAAATATACCTGCAAGAATCTTTAAGATAGACACCTATCCCTTAAGATGGACAAATGTCATGATAATTTGTATAACACCACCCCAAAAGTAATTTTGTGACACATTAAAAACTTAATCAAATGTACACACAATATTTTGACTCAGAACTATATTGTAACGGATTCGGTGCGACTTCCACTTTCTTGAAATGAAGACACAGTTCTTGATAAAAACACAGGAAATTTATTTACACTATGTACAGGAGAAACCGTTAACAACTGCTAAATTATTCATCAGCAATTATCACACAACACCGTAAACTCAACGTTTACACACGTATTTACTTCCAAATACGAAAACAACACAGCGAAATGCCTCGCTATAAACAGAGCAAAATGCTATCAGTTCGAAATACCAATCGAAACTAACTGTTTATCCATCGCTAACGGCTTAAATACACCGAAAAGAATTTTCTCAAATATTCCACACGCTTCTCGAAATGCATTGACCGTTATCAATGAAAAGAAAGAAAATAGGGGTCGTATACTTTAGCCGAATGAAAAAGGGGTTGTATATTCATTACGGGAAACTATTTACAGGTTACGTTCCTACAATGATTACTATTTACAGAATTTGTAACATTGCCCCCTTCCTAAGGACTGCACGTCCCGGGCAGTACAATCCCCAGAAAGGGTGCCAAACTTCTATCACAAGTTTACAAATATACACATTAATTAATAACTAACAGATACAGAAAACACAATAATAACAAGAAATATTACTAAACATTAAAAGCAAAAATTATCTACAACTTTTATGTGATCAACCATGGTTGCTTACGTAATACTCATGAACTATGGCCATAGTATGGGGCTAACCGATCATAATGTACAACCCTGGGTTTTGCATTAGGTGATTTTTGGATCCTCACTACGACGTCATTTAGTCGGTTAAGGACTTTGTAGGGTCCATCCCAATGCGACTGCAATTTGGGTGACAGACCTTTCCGCCGGATGGGATTCCATAACCAAACCTTGTCGCCTTCGTTGAATTCATGTCCAGTAGACCTTGTGTCGTATCGGGTCTTCATCTTCTCCGCCGCGATGTTGATTCGCTCACGTGCGAAGTTATGAACGTCTTCCAACCGGGCCTGGAGATCCTGGATGTACTCCTCAGGCGATGAAGGCGCATCCGGAGGACGACCGAAGACGAGATCACAAGGTAGCCGAAGCTCTCGTCCGAAGAGCATCTGAGATGGGGCAAATCCGGTAGTCTCGTGGACAGCACTGCGGTAGGCCAGCAGGAACAAAGGTAGCTTCTTGTCCCAATCCTGTTGATTTCTGGATACCATAAGTGAGAGATTATTCAGGATTGTGCGGTTAAATCTCTCCACCATGCCGTCCGATTGTGGGTGTAGTGGTGTTGTCCTAGTTTTCTCAATTCCGAAAATTTGACATAGGCCCTTAAACACAGCAGAGATGAAATTCCTCCCTTGATCGGAATGAATCTGCAAAGGTGTTCCGTATCTCGAGATCCAATGTTGGACTAGAGTCTCTGCTACGGTAGTAGCCTCTTGATCTGGAATGGGATATGCTTCCGGCCATTTGGTGAAGTAGTCGATGGAAACAAAAATGTATTTGTTCCCATCAGCAGTTCTTGGTAGAGGACCCAGGATGTCGATCCCAATTCGTTCGAAAGGAGCTCCAACGTTGTACAGATGTAGCTTCCCTCTGCTTCTTTTCTTCGGTCCTTTACGAGCAGCACAGGCGTCACAAGAATGGCACCACTTCTCCACGTCATCCTTCGCCTTGCTCCAGAAGAAGCGCTCCCGAACTTTATTGAGAGTTTTCAAGACACCAAAATGTCCTCCAGTCGCACTACTATGTATTTCTTTCAGAACATCTGAAATCCTGGATCGAGGAAGTAGTAACTGCCACCTAGATGTCTTGCCGTCGTCAGATTCCCATTTCCGGTGTAGCACGCCGTTCCGTAAATGGAGTGAGTTCCATAAAGCCCAGTATCTTTTTGTTGCAGGACTGAAGATGGAAACGTCCTGCCAGCTAGGGCGTCGACTGTCACTTTCCATGAACTCTAAAATTGGTTTTATGTCGGGGTCTTCAAGTTGATCTTTTCGAACTTGGTCATCACTCCATGGATCAGGTTCTGATGATGTTGGAGTCACTGTCACCTGATAGGCAGTAGGGCTAGTCGTTCCATACTGTTTCTCGATTCGGGAACAATAATTGCAGTTCTCAGGACAGGGTCTCCTTGATAAAGCGTCGGCATTACCGTGAGATAACCCTTTTCGATGCTTGATCTCCATGTCATATTCCTGGAGCCGCTGTATCCATCTGGCTATCTGGCCTTCCGGATTTTTGAAGTTCAAAAGCCAAGTTAATGAGGCATGATCTGTCCGAAGCAGAAATTTTCGGCCGTAGAGGTAATGATGGAAGTGTTCTACAGCTTTCACTATGGCCAGTAACTCCTTTCTGGTGACGCAGTAATTTCGCTCCGACTTTGATAAGCATTTGCTCCAGTAAGCGATGACATGTTCATTTCCGTCAATTTCTTGGGATAAAACAGCTCCGATGCCCTCGTTGCTCGCATCAGTGTCCAGGATGAAGGATTTTTCAGGCTGAGGATAGGCGAGGATAGGCGTTGATGTTAAAGCCTCCTTCAGTCGTAGAAATGCATCTTCGCATTCTTTGGACCATTCAAACTTTTGCTTGCTCTCCGTCAGCTTATGCAAAGGTCGTGCAATGTTGGAGAAACCCTTTACAAACTTCCTGTAGTACGTGCAGAGCCCCAGGAAACTTCGCAGCTGATGGATGTTTTCGGGACGACTCCAACCCTTGACCGCAGATACCTTCTCTGGATCGGTTTGTACACCCTCAGAAGAGATGATGTGACCAAGGTAGTTCACTTCCCGGCGGAACAAATTACATTTGGACGGGCTTAACTTCAGATTGGCTTCCTTAAGCTTTTGCAGCACCTTCCTAAGATTTGCCAGATGTTCTTCGAAACTGCGTCCCACGATGATGATATCGTCTAAATAGACCAGACAGGATTCGTAGGAAAGTCCTCTTAACACTGTCTCCATAAGACGCTCGAAAGTAGCTGGTGCATTGCAGAGGCCGAAGGGCATCACTTTAAACTGCCATAAGCCTTGTCCAGTTGTAAACGCTGTCTTTTCTCGGTCATCAGGGTGTATCTCAACCTGCCAGTAGCCGCTCTTCAAGTCCAGGGTCGAAAACCACTTGTGTCCGGAAAGAGTGTCCAAGGTGTCGTCTATCCGTGGAAGAGGGTAACTGTCTTTCTTGGTGATTTCATTCAGCCGTCGGTAATCTACACAAAATCTGGTGGAGCCATCTTTCTTTCGGACCAAGACGATGGGAGAGGCCCAAGGACTGGATGACGGTTCGATTACATCATTCTCCTTCATCTCTTTCAGGAGTGTCTCAACCTCTTCCTTCTTGGCAAACGGTAGTCGTCTTGGATGCTGTTTAATAGGGAGGTGTTCTCCAGTGTCAATCCTATGCTGCGTTAAATTCGTACGGCCAACATCCTCCGATGTAGATGAAAACAGATGCTTGAAGTCGTCCACCAATTGTTCCGCAGCAGTTCTTTGATCTTTCGATAATGGCGCACTCCCAATTAACTTCGACGTCAAGGACTCAGAAGACAGTCTCAGGGGAATTGATTCTTCTAATGATGCAGTTTACTGGAGTACAAGTTGCCAACACTTCACCTTTTCGGATATTCCTTGGCCTTTCACTCACGTTGGCGACTCTCACAGGAATTACATCCTTAGAAAGGTCCACAAGCGTAGATGCTACCAGTACTCCTTTTAGGCTATTGCTTAGGTTAGGGTATTCAATGAGTCCAAATCGAAAACTATTGCTTTCTTCAAGGGAGCCAGGTATTAATGATTCTGACCTTGAGGGAATCGATAAATCTGTTTGAGCTATTATTTGATGAGCGGATTTTACATCACTCTCTGCAGGGAAAACGGCTATGTCTTCTCTCATCGAGTGCAGCTCATTAGTCTTGAAGTCGAGAGTGAAGTCATATTTCTTCAAAAAGTCCAATCCGAGAATGAAGGGGTCCGTGATATCAGCAACGAATGCCGTATGATGGTAGGTGGCATTCCCAAACACTATTTCCAAGTCCACTTTACCCTCAATCTCAATTTTGTCACCTGTCACAGTCTGGAGACTTACGCGTGGCGATGTCCACAACAGTTTCAATCCAAATTCACGAGCCACATCTGTCCTAATGATTGTCACATTGGCTCCAGTGTCAACAATCAGTCTGCAGGGGTTCCCATTTACATGTGCGCAAATGAAAAGTCCATCACTGCCACTACTAGAAGAGGAAATCTGCAGAGCTTTAGTGGTGGTGATTTCCTTCCCTCGCGTAGCTTGGCGAGCCGGACAACTCCTTCGCAGGTGTCCTTCACTACCGCATTTCCAGCACTTCTGCTCTTGTTTCTTTTGGGCTGTTATGCTGCTCAGATGTCTTGTCAAGTCACCGAGTTGTCTCTCAAGTTCAGCGAGGTGGGACGACCTGGAATCAGACTCATCAGCTTCCTGAGTCCGGATTAGATGGCGATCCACACGGGTTGCTTCTTGGGCGGCCTCGTATCTCATCGCATACATCAAAGCGGATTTCAAGTCGTTTACATTCGCTATCCGGAGGGCCTTCTGGATCTCAGGATTCCGAACTCCGTCGATGAAGTAGTTGAGTGCCAGGTTGTCCCGAACATCCGCAGGACAGTCGCAAAAAGCAAGATGAGCCAGTCTCTCGACGTCCGCCGCGAGCTCTTGCAGGGTTTCTCCGGTTCTCTGGAAACGGGACTTCAACTGGAGTCGGCTGAAATCTTTCTGGCACTTCTCACCGAAGCGAAGCTCCAACGCAGATGTGAGGGCGGCGAAATCCAGGCGCTGGCCGTCCGGAAGGTTCTGAAGAATGTCCGCTGCGTCACCTCTCAGGGATGCTGCAAGATGGCAGGCCTTGGTAGCAGAGTCCCATCCGTTCGCTTCCGCCACTATCATGAACTGAGTTTTGTAAACCTGCCACGAAGTTTTCCCATCAAATGTGGCAAGTTTAATGGACGGTCGAGCAACCGATGTGGGAGCGCCAAACTGTACAGAGCTGCTTTCCGCCGCCAATCTCCTTTCCAGGTCTTTAAAGATGTCTTCTTTAAGTTGATGAAATTTTCTATCTTCTTCTTCCAGTTTATTTTCTACAGCATTGCATCGGCCTTCCACGGAACTTAATTTTTCTTCAAATTTCTCTTCGATAGCATCAACTCGATGCTCTATCTCATTAAATTTATTTTCCATCACAGTCTTTACCGAAGTAAGATCGTTTTTAATTTCCTCTTGGTTAGAAACTAGGTCATTTTTCAGCACCGTTAAATCACTTTTCAATTGGTTTTGATTAGCCGCCATATCATTTTTTAATTGTTCTTGATTAGCTGCCATATCATTTTTTAATTGTTCTTGATTAGCTGCCATATCATTTTTTAATTGTTCTTGATTAACTGCCATATCATTTTTTAATTGTTCTTGATTAGCTGTAAAACTTGCAGTCAAGTCACTTTTTAATTGTTCTTGATTGGCTGTAAAACTTGCAGTCAAGTCACTTTTTAATTGTTCTTGATTAGCCGCCATATCACTCTTCACAGAGGTGATTGCGTCAAGAAGTTGTTTTAATTGTTCATCCATTGCGCGAGTAATCACCATAAAAATAAAGTCCTAATTCAAAAAAAGTCTTTATGAAAAAAAATGTCCAAAGTCACACTTACTCCAAGAAAGTCCAGAAGAAGCCCCACGTTGGGCGCCAATTGTAACGGATTCGGTGCGACTTCCACTTTCTTGAAATGAAGACACAGTTCTTGATAAAAACACAGGAAATTTATTTACACTATGTACAGGAGAAACCGTTAACAACTGCTAAATTATTCATCAGCAATTATCACACAACACCGTAAACTCAACGTTTACACACGTATTTACTTCCAAATACGAAAACAACACAGCGAAATGCCTCGCTATAAACAGAGCAAAATGCTATCAGTTCGAAATACCAATCGAAACTAACTGTTTATCCATCGCTAACGGCTTAAATACACCGAAAAGAATTTTCTCAAATATTCCACACGCTTCTCGAAATGCGTTGACCGTTATCAATGAAAAGAAAGAAAATAGGGGTCGTATACTTTAGCCGAATGAAAAAGGGGTTGTATATTCATTACGGGAAACTATTTACAGGTTACGTTCCTACAATGATTACTATTTACAGAATTTGTAACAATATAATACTTTGGCAAAGGTGCACTTAAGTAATAGGGGCCAAAGATTACCTCTCCCCTTCCCCTTTCTCGCTTTGAAACTTTCAGGTATTTTTTGATGAACTCACAAACACCCCTGCATGTGATGCACACACCAGCTCGTTTGTAAAAGGAAGCAAAAATTATGTCAAGTGACACAGGCCTAGCTTAAAGAGGATAAATTTTGTGTGAAAATTCCTATCAGGATAATCACAACTGTCTCTAGCAATCCCCATTAGAATACGGACATTAGTCCCAGAAAACTCTCGTTTGAATAAAGATAAGTCTCTAAATAACGTCAACAACCCCTTTAAAATACCCATTGGAATAAGAACACTAGCTCCCAAAACTTCTATGTGTTTGCATAATAAAGACCAAAGTTCCGGTCTACACTCTCCTTAAATATTCCAATCCCTATCACCCGACACTGAGCAAGCTACAGTCAGACTCCGATTTAACGAATTCATTGGGACCGAAACTTTTATACGTTAAATCAGGGTTATTCGTAATATCGATTTGTGATTTTTTTTTTTTTTTAATGCACTTACCTTACCTAACACCCCTACCAAGCAACTGCGTAAAAATATCCACAATTAGGGAATGTACACTTTTTATTCAGCATTCCACCATTTTGAAATTTTAAACTACTGAGTAATAGATGTTTGGACAATTTCCTTGACACTTGACTCGAAATAGTTCTCTTTCGACTTCATGGAGAGAAAAAATACTGTGTCTTTTGCAGCCTGCCGCATGAGAAATGTTTTTACAGTTTCTAGGACATATTAAGTATTTGAAAAAGTAACAGTTTTCATGAAAGTTTCACTATCGCTTCCAGCATCAGAATCACCATTCGTTGGTTGCCCCCTCGCCCTCGCCCGTCAAAAATTGCCGATTCCAAAAAAAAAAAAATGTTTTTTTCTGCTTCGGACAATATAGATTAACATTTAGAAAACAATCCAACATTTCCTAACTCATATTAACAAAAAAAAAAAAAAAAAAAACTTGAATTTTGACATCTTGAATTCAAATTACGTTTTTCGCAGTCACGAGTGTGTGTATGTAGGCATGTGTGTTTGTGTGTGGGGGGTATGTGTGTTTGTGTGTAGGGGGCATGTGTGTTTGTGTGTGGGGGGGCTATGTGTGTTTGTGTGTAGGGATATGTGTATGTGTGTGTGGGGTTGTATGTGTATGTGTGTGTGGGGTGTATGTGTGTGTTTGTGTCTGTGTGTAGGCATGTGTGTTTGTGTCTGTGTGCAGGGATGAATGTGTGGGTAGTTGTGTGTATGTTTTTGTGTGTGTGTATGTGTAGGTGTCTGTGTGTGTGTATGTGTGTAGGTGTATGTGTGCGCGTGTGTGTGTAGTTGTGTATATATGCGCGTGTGTGTAGGACATGGATGTAACCTGGAGACGGCTTTCGCTATAGGAGCAGCATCGTGAGGAGCCAGCCGGTCCACGGTGATGGTGCGGAGGGTGGCGGTGGGAAAATAAAATGATAGGACATCAAAAACAGTCAAATGAAAGCAATGAGCAATCGTGATTGCTCAAAAAAAAAGGCTGTTAAAATAATCCAGGTGATCCAATTAATGAAAGTACGAATTAAATTAAAAGACCTATGAATTGAACCAAGTTACAGTTTGACCACCGATTAGATGGAAAGGCAAACTTCCGGTTTGCAGGCGGAAACGGAAGCATCTATTAGTTTTCAGGGATGCCAGCTTTTGTAGATGTATGTTAGCCTCTAAATTAAGCAAAGTCATATTTGAATGAGCGGGACACGAGCATCCATTTTTTACTTTTCGCCCTCATTAAGATAGACTCGTCTTAGCTGGACGTTTGCCAATTCCATACAATCCATGGTTAAACTGTGCATTAAAAAACTTCTGTACACAGTAAAAGTAGTATTAGTGAATCGTTTGTTTCAAAAACAGGTAAAATGACAAAATTTCTAGTTTAAAAATACGTTATTATGTCATCACATTAAATTATTGAAATGTGACTGCAACACTATTCACTGAAATAAATATATCTAAATATGCATACATTTCAGTTTAAAATATTGTAATCTTTATCGAAAATTTTTAAAGTAAGGACAAAAATTCTTTTTCGAAATTCTAGAACTTGTCGTTTAACTGGTTTTTGATCAAGAGAATGAAAAAGTATAAAACTGCATAAGAGAGAGAGAGCAAATTACAAAAATACAAAATACGGCCTCGAAACTGCATTATTGCGTCAACTCGCCTTTTATGTTTATTTTAGTATGAACATCTAAATGGCTGTCCGGACAAAGGCGCCCATTTAGGCGGGCAAGTGGGGGCTCAAACCCCCCCCCCCTTAGAAATGAGAATTTCCTTACTTTTAGTGCTTTTTCTTTGAAAAAATGTATAAAAATTTCTTTCCCAGCCATTTAAGAATAAGTTATTAAAATGTCAAATTTTAATATCTCTAATACGTACTGAAATCGGTTTCCATGGGGAGAATATTCTGCTAAAACCATGGGGAAAATATCTGAGCTCCCCCTCTCTTAAAATTTTGCGTATGGGCGCCCTTTTGTCCGAATGAAGGGAAGTTCGGTTTAATAGGACCCGGACAAATGAGGGTTTTCTGTATTAGGTTATGAAGATTCTTTTTAAAGCCGTAGAAATTATCTTTACTATTAATAAAGCTGAAAGTCTCTCTGTTTGGATGCCTAGATCTCTCTCTGTCTGGATCTCTCTCTGTCAGGATCTCTGTTACGTGCCAGAGATCCTGACAGAGACCGTTTGGCTGATTTTCATGAAATTTGGCACAAAGTTAGTTTGTAGCATGGGGGTGTGTACCTTGAAACGGTTTTTCAAAAATTCGATTTTATTCCTTTTCTATTCCAATTTTAAGAACATTTTACCGAGCAAATTATCATAACTTGGGCGAGAAATTTACCAAATTATCATTACGTGGAACCGTAACATGGGCGAGCAAATTGGCGATAAATTCACCAGCCATTATTTGTAAATATACAGGCGAAGCAAATGACCTTTTAATTTTCTACTACGGGCAAATCCGTGCGGCTACCACTAGTTTTTCAAATAAAATGAAAAACAAAATTGCAAAATGTCAAAAAGTCCGTTTCAACGTGTTCGGATATTTCAACAAATTGTCGTTCCCGAAATCCCTTTTGGTATCTCTGCCAGCCCCATTCTCTTTATAACAATCTCTGCATTCACTTTTTTGTCTTTTTTTCCCGCCGCATCTGTGTGACGTGCTAAAAATAACCGAAAAGGGAAAACCGTGAACTCTGTTTAGTTTTCCTCAATGACGTTGCGTAAGCCGGTTAATCCTGCAAAAAGCGATGTAATTGAGCAGCATGTAATCATTTTTCTGTGTTACCTCTTTATTTTTAAAATCTTTGTGTGCGACACAGCAACATTTCAAGACTGGTAGAGAAACAGGTGGTTGGCTTTGACAGCATACAATTAAACTGCTGCACAATGCAGTAAATTCTTGTTTATTCGACTAGCATGGATTCGGATAATCCTGCGAGTATGGGTAATACGCAAAGCAAACCCTTAAATAAGGAGACTTACCGTTCATTAAAACAAATAACAGAATTTGTTTTAAAAATACTAAGCACTTTTCATAATGCACTCAAAAGGACAAAATTACTTTTCTTGGTCAGAAAGGACAATTTAAATATTCCTGTAGTTTTCAATTATTCCAAGAAAAAGACTTCACAAACGAAGAAAAGTGCGGCTCTCAAGTCATGTAGAGAATGCTTATTTCATTATCTAGCTTTCAATCATAAATTAGAGTGTTGAAACATGAATATTTTTCTTAATGAGAAAGTTTGGTTTGAAATGACTTGAGCGTACTTTTCTCCGTTTGTGAAGTCTTTTTCTTGGAATAATTGAAAACTACAGGAATGCTTAAATTGTCCTTTCTGACCCAGAAAAGTTATTTTGTCCTTTTGAGTGCATTATGAAAAGTGCTTAATATTTTTTAAAAAACTCTGTTATTTTAAAGTTTTTTGTTTTCAAACAAAATTTTCCTTTAGAATTTCATTTGTTAGCTTTAAGTTGTACCTGAAGATTAAAAAAATCATTTAGTGAAACTCCGAAGTCTCTAAAGTGGTAGTTGCTGAGATATAAGCAAAACAATGGTTCACAACATACAAGTTACTTGGTGATAAAAATCCTAATGTGTCTCTTTACTTGTCCCCTTATCGATTATTGGCATAGATGAGGATAAAAACCCTAAGAAAGCAATGTGTAGTTGATAAATTCCATGCTTGCTCCAGAGAAGCCTTGATTCAAAATTTTTATTATGATTACATTTTATATTACTGTATCAAGGCAACAAAATTTGTAACAACTGGGTTTTATATTTAAACATTTCACGGGTAAATTACATGAAATTTACTGTTTTCCATCCGAACCGAAATAATTATTTTATTTTAGAATTTTAATTTTTTAGCGTTAAGTTGTATCTTAAGATTCATCAAATCATTTGGTGAAATCCCGCAGTCTCTAAGTGGTCTAGTTGCTGAGATATAAGCAAAAGCAGGCCTCAGATTTTTCCGTAACAATTAGGCCAAGTATAATAAAAGTGCTTAGAACCCATATTTTGTAGCAAAATCACAAAAAGAAGTTTGTCCAGCATTCTTTTGAATTTTGACGTCTTAAACTCAAATGATGTTTTCACAATCACGAATTGCGATAGGACCTTACTCGTTGGGTTTTTGTTTCTACTGATGGAATTACAATGGCTAAGAAATTAGCACCCGTCATATTGTGACTGGCGATTTTCTAGAATAGTTAACACAAGGCATATCCGTAAAAAAGAAAGGTTTCAATAATAAAGATAAAGATTTTATGGCCGATGTGATCCACCAGTATACTTATCATAAGGCATATCTATACAAAAGAAAGGTTTCGGTAATAAAGATGAAGATTTTATGGCCGATGTGATCCACCAGTATACTTATCATAAGGATTATTTACAGCGTATAAAGTTATGTATTTTCATTTCTTATCAATCTTAAATGTCGGAAATTAGTAATCTGGAAATTGTGTATTTAGATGTAGTTTTGCTATTTAAGTTTATCAAAATAGTTATTTTTTCCTGTAAAAACGTAATTTTACACAAAAAACTTCTTTTTTTTCAATGTGAAGTCTGCTTGAGCTAAGCCCTGAAAAAAAAATATGAATAAAATCAAACCGCTGACGATTTGTAACTACGAAAACTATAATTCGCTCTCTAAATAAATATTTAAAAAAAAAGAAAGAAAGAAAGAAATCCGTCGCCATGGCAATCTAAAAAATCAGAGCAACATCAACTTTGGTCAAGTTTGGATAATAAGCAATTCGTAATTATTTAATAATCGTGAAAAACACAGTAAAAAACTATCAAAGCAATTTTTCACGTAATTTTTTTAAACAAAGAATTGGTTCACTGTTTTCTCTGGTTCAAACGCGCTTGTCCTTTCAATAAAGCACGGTCAATAGAACGCTTTAGGGCAATTCCACCGTCACGTGCGGAGCAAAAAGGCGCTTAAATTTCATTAACATTTTGTCATATCTTTTAATGTGTTAATTAAACAGGGTTGAACAAATTTTTCAATCTTTACATTTGCTACAAAGATACTCCTGGACACGGTTTTATTTTTATTAAGCAATTTTGTTATTAAAAATTTAATTTATTTGCATGCGTCACGTGCAAGACATCCAAAGTCAACTTCTTGTACCTTGTTTATGAATTAGTTAATATTTTTGCTCTATTAATATATTAATGTTAAAATAAATTGTAGATTTTGAGAGTAAAGTTCCAATGTAAAGGAAACATATCTCATTCGTTGAGAAACAATAGTTTAACCATTTAATAAAATGGTGTATTGGGCCATTCCATGAAAAAGTAGTCACTTTGTCCCGCACGTGACAGTTCATATATTTCACTAGAAAGTAATTATTTAAAAAAGTAATGGCGATATCCTTTGCTTAAGGAATCACACATTTGTTTGAAATTTGCTAAGAAATAAAGTTTTTAGCATTACCCTTTTAAATTATTATTTTTAATGAAATATATGAGGCATTACGTGCAAGGCCATGAGTGCTCTCTCGAAAACAATAGCAGACGAAATAAATAATAATACAGTTCAAAGCAAAATTTCTTAAGAAATCTACAGGATCTATAAAAAAAAAGTGAGAATTTTTTTGACTTTTTTTTTTGCATGAACTTGTTTTTTACGACTCCTTGTTTGTAGGGAGCAAACATCGCGATGCCTTCGCTCTCGTTTTAGCGAGTTTGACTGTATTCCAACATTCGGTATAAATTTAAAAGTTTCATCCTGAAAATTAATTCCCCCCCCCCCCCTGACTTAGACCTCCGCTCTCCGAATTCAAGTTTGATACACCTCAAAGTCGAAGTCGAAGTCACAACTGAATGTCTTGTCAAAGACAAGTGCTGAAATCATCGAAACAAAACTAAGTGAAAGAGATGAGGTTTGGCCTCTTTTTGAGCACACAAACACGACAGGAAATATCGGGCACTGAGGCACTGTTACACTCCTGAATACCTCTCTACTCCTCCTCACCATCATTAAATAAAATTTACATTGTTACTCTCTCGGGCGTTTCATCCGTTTTACGCAAGAAGCCATTTCGAATCTAGGTCTTATCCATCCTTGTTAATCCTTTTTTTTTTCTTCTTCTTCTTCGTCTCCTTCTTTTCCGCCTCTGATTGACCTGATGGCTCCTACGCATTTCTCGCCATCTTCTCCCCAGTTATTTTGAGGTATATTTCTGTCTTCGCTTTTTCCGTGAAGTAATTCCTCGCCGATTTGTGGAAGTGGTACAGCCTTTGTTCGTGCCGATCTATTTTGGTATCTTGCACTATGTGAAGAACAGACGGTCGAAAGTGAAAGGTTTGAAGGAAAGTGATCAGTGCTAGAGGATAAATTCGAGCGGTCTCGTCTTGATAGTAAGAATTTTTCCTCTGATAAAAGCGGCTACCACTTTCTCTAATTACAATTCACCAAGTGCAGTCAGTAGTCAGTATGTGCACGTGGTAGTGCACCATTTTTGTATCTCTTGCACAAAATGAAGAAGACAGTCGAAAGTGAAAGGATCACCGGAAAACGATTAGTGCTGCAGGATACTTCGAACGGTTCCGTTTTACGAATGTTCTCTTTGATGAAAATGGAACTTTCACATTCTCTTCTAAAATCCACCACGTGAAACTTGTGCGTGATACTTTTCACCTCTGAGAAGTTGAGCTATGGCCTTGAGCAAGTCCATTTCTTTCAAGGGAGAGCAATCAGTAAGAAGAGGAGCTGCTAGGCACAGAGTTGGACTACCATTGCAACCCTTTTATTGGCGAGAAAATCCTGTACTGCTTGCAACTTCTTACCTGAATTATATTGTTCGCCAAATGGGCAATAACACTGCAAACTAAATCCGCAACTTAAGCAGTTTCTCCTCACCCCTATTTCAACAAATGGAATCGTTTAATCGGTAAGGCAAAGGAATTCAATTTGCTAGAGGTGGACAGTACAGTGTACCACTTCTGCGTCTTGCACAATATGAAGAGCGGTCGAAAGTGAAAGAATTGACGGAAAATGATCAATGCAAGAGCATAAATTAGTTTTGAAAAGTTATTACCAATTTTTCCATTGGTGCAAAGACTGCCACTTTCTTTATTTTCAGTCTATCATGTGCAATTTTTGTGTGGTACAGTGTGCCATTTTGGTATCTTTGCACAATAAGAAGAACTGATGGTGAAAGTTTTTTCCGAAAAAGATGTGTGCTGCAAGATAACTTGAACCGTTTCGTTTTGAAAGGTTATTACGAGTGATGCAAAGGCTACCACTTCTGTCGACTACAACAGTGATTCTCAACCAGTGATCCGACAGACCAGCACGGGTCCACAGAAAAATTTGACCGGTCCTCGGAGATTTTTTGTTAGTCCAGGTCAATGAAATTTCCTGACTAAAAAAAAATAAAATTAATAATAATAATAAAAAAAACCGTTTTGATTAAATTTCATAGTTTTCTATGATTTTCAGCAATGTTTATTACTTATGTATGTATTTATTACATACAATACTAGTTACTTATCTTATTCTCAACATTTAAACCTTTTTCGTAGCAGTTTTTTAACACAAAGTAAAGTTTTCATAATATATACTTATTAATTCATTCCTTATTATTATTATTATCTCGTAAAAAAAGAAGAAAAACCTCAGCCGTTCGCAAAAAATTTCACAAATGGTTAGCTGTCCCCAATTCTAAAATTTTCATCTTTTTCACATGTAAATTCACGTTAGAGAAAATGCTAAATAAAACATCAAAATTCACCTTATTAACTGCCCGCTAACGCAATGTTGTTATTTATTTAATTTTCATATTGCAAAAAAAAAAGGGTTTAGCAATTAGTAGCAAACTTTCGACTCGCAGACCGCTGTGGAAAAAGTTACAAAGCAGCTGAAGGTTTTTTCTTTTTTTACAAAATAAATAAATAAAATTATAAATAAATAAAACTTTACTATTTGTAATAGCATAATTTTTTTGTTAAAAAATTGTCACAAAACATTTAAACGTAAAGATTGTAGATAGCTAATACAGTGAAACCTCCCTTAACGGACACTCCCGAATAACGGACACCTCTAAATAACGGACATTTTTGCAAGTCCCAGTCCCTCAATATAGGCCGTTCCATGTAATTCACTCTGAATAACGGACACTCCGAATAACGGACAGTTATTTCACAAAAAAAATTTCCTTGCGATTGTAGCGCTTCCGGTTTTTTTTCTTTTCACAGAATATCTTAGTAACTGCTTGCCTTACAAAGCTTTTCATCCTCCACAACTGATATTCCACCCCCATCCCCGTCATTTCCTTATCACTGTTTCTTGGAATTAAAAGGGTGGGAAGGGGCAGAGGCAGCGATTGGGGCTTAAAAGTTGGGGGCAGAAAAAAAAAAAAAAAAGAACTAAAAGGCATGGTACTTTTTGCGGGCAGCAAAAAAATCAAAACGAAAAAAAAGTCATAATTTTGTAACGGCTAGTTTTGAGAGTATTGAAGCAGATAAGTGAAAACTGATGTCAGCATAACAATTAATGTACGTTTTTCTTAAGATTTTAATGAATTTTGTACACAATAACTATTCAAAAGTTAAGATAAAAAAGAAGAAACTGGGCGCTTTTCTAAGTGGGGCTCTCGCGAGATGCAATTGAACAGACCGGCGCCGGTAGTAGTCGGCTTTATGGCGCCGTGGTTTCGTTGGGTTGTTTAATTTTTAAATATGAAAAAGATTTGCCCATAGTCAAGGTCATATTGCCAACTGTCAATCATGCAATAGTGATAACCATAAAAAGTGTGTGGGGGGAGGGGGGTTGCTCCGCCGAATCGCCGCCGTTGGTAATGCAAAAAAGAGATGTCAAACTGTTTTAACTGATTACTTTAATTGATTAAATGCTTTTTAAGACAAGTGTGTGCTGTCAGTATACCTTTATTAAGAAAAAAGATTAATTACACTTGACGTAAAATGTAGTAAACCTTTCGCAATTGTTTCGATTGGGTTCTACAAAGGGAACAACAGCCCATTGTGAAAAAGGTAAATTAAGTTGTTCCTCCTAATAGCGGACACCTCCCAATAACGGACAAAACTTCTAGTCCCTTTACTGTCCGCTATTCGGAGGTTTCAATGTACTTGTATTAACTATCGATAAGTAAGCAAGCTTTTGAGAAAAATCATAGACAGTTTTGGAAATTAATCAAATTCGTTCAAAAAACGTCGCATGTGAGTTGCGGCCCAGAGCCGAAAACTTTGTGACACATTTAAAGCTCTGTATTAATCCTAAAGGTAGCCACTTTGAAAATTTGTAAATATATAAAACGAAATAATGTAGGGTGCACCGGGGCAAGTTTACAAGGATTTTTTTCAATGAATTTTCTAATTTTTATGTTTGAACTTAGGAAAATTTAGACATTTGGAGTTTTATAAAGCAGTTAGTGAAGTCAAAATTTGAATATTCAGTTGTTGCTCAGCTTGTGTTTTTAACTGTAAAAAAATGTTTTTTGACTCCAAGTCGGATGCGTAAACTTGCCGCGAACACGAGGCAAGTTTACGTATCGAGTGGGGCACGTTTACGCATAAGAAAAATGATACCAAGGAGTAAGTGATATAGATATTTAACCAAATTTAAATGTTTTATTTCTCTTAAAACACTTTGAAAATAAGAAAATCACAAATAATTAATTAAAGAGCATTTTATAGGCTAAACTAAAATCGTAGGGCTTATTGCTAATTAAAAACAAAAACTATTTAGTCATCTTCTTCTTCACTGTCAGACTTTACCAACAAAAGTAAAGTATTCCTTTTCGCATACTTGCCATGGGACTGCATTTTGACATCTAAGACATTGAACCCTGTCTTGTCCTTTTTTCGATTGGTTTTTTCGATCATATGCCTACACACACATACACATACCCCCTACATACAAACACATATACCCCCTACACACAAACACACATACCCCCCACACGCAAACACACACGCCTGCATATACACACACACTCGTGATTGCGAAAAACGTAATTTGAATTCAAAATGACAAAATTCAAATTATTGTTTTTTTTTTTTTTTTTTTTTTCCTGCCCATTTTGTTGTTTTTTTTTTCTTTGTAGCTTCTAACTGCTCTCGTCTGAGGACTTCTTTATTTGGATTATCATTTAGGGAAAAAAAAGTGGATGCTCATAATCCTTTCCTGATTCCTAAGCTTTGGTCCTACTTTTTCAAATGGTCTCAGCTCTGCAGTTGGGGTAGTTAGTCCACATGTGACGATGTGGAAGGCCTAGTGGGAGAAATACTTAAATTATCGATAAGCCTTTTCATTATTTCGACACCTAACGTGGTTCTGTTAATGTTTTGAACGTAATGTCTTACCGTCTTTAAAATAAAGAAAATGTATTACGGGCTGAATAGTGTATAAAGTTAAAGCTGAACAGGCATGAAGACAACACTCCATGATTGTAAGCTATAAGGTACGAATCTGTTACTTAATTAAAAATAAATGATGATTTTCAAAACTAAATTACCTGAAAATACTAAATTTTTGAGACAGTACAGAGCGAAAAAAGCGTCCAGGGCCCGTTTAGAAGTAAGACAGAGTAGTAAGACATAGAATAGGGACTTTAGTAAGACATAGTAAGAACGTGCGTAAACGTAAATAATGTGCCCCGATGAAAATGTATAAACTTGCCCCGTCGGCAAGTTTGGATTTAATTTTAATGTACAACAAAATTTAATAACTTTTTTGTCGATACAAATACAATTCTCAAAAAAAAAGAAAGAAGAAGAAGAAATTTCTGCTAATTTTTAATATATTTATTTGTTTTTAACAAAGTATTATTTCCACCGTTGTCATTAAAGGGGACTGGGCGACGTTAAATATGCTCGTGGTCTCAATGTCCTCAAAGTGAAACGATACCTCTGGGGGTGCTAGCACCAGGTAGCTATTAGCTCCTGCTGGTCTAGTTCTAAATTCTCATTAACTGTTCGATCCGGTGATGGTGCTGCCATCTATCGGTATAAAAAATAATGGAGGCAAGGCACTTAGTATGCAGACCTCGACATAAATACAGTTGTAGTCTGTTGTGACTCGGAATCGGAACAAAGTATTATTTATTTACAATAAGCTTCAAAACGTTCAACACAAAATTTACTTGAATCGGTAGAAAACAGATTTTTTCATCCGCATGCTAAACCGAAGCTCGACTGATGCTCAAAAACTCGATAGAATATTTGCTAGGGAATAGCATCAATCTGGTATGACTGTTAGGGGCTCTCCTTCATCAATTATAACTCGTTTAAAAAAAAGGGGTGGGGGGGGCACTGCGTAAACGTACCCCACACGTAAACGTGCCCCGGTATACCCTATTCACATACATGGTTATTTTCGCGAACCCCCTGAAAACCTCTCGCGAACCCTCAGGGGTTCGTGAACCACCGGTTGAGAAAGTTAACTTAGTGAATCCTAAAAAGAACATTTAAAAATTGGGCCATCAAAACTTTGTTAAGAAACATTGTATAAGGGCGGGTGTGCTTTTCAATACCCTGGGCTCCCTAAAAAATTATTTCTGTATCCCCCCCCCTCCCTTGAAAAATGTCGATGCAGTTTTTCCCCCTTTGTGGTGACTTTTAAAGGAAAGGAGTTCGGATATTAGAATATCGACCTTTGAGAAGTTAATATATACGTGATTTTTCGATACAATATGTAATGTTAATGAAACTTTTGATTCTTCCTGCATTTGGAAGAATTTGAAATATCAGGCCTGCCACAGAAAACTGCTCCATGTTGCTTTTCTGATTTCTCGCTTGACCTTTGCCTTTTAATTCTTGAAATGCGAGTTTTTCTTTGGCAACGAAACGATTGTTTAGATTCGTTTTGCGGTTAACGTTCGGTTAGGGACCGAAAGATTCTGAAAGCGTCAGGGTGAAATAGTGCAATATCTTCGCTTTTCTACTTGATTTTCTAATCGTTCATGCTGCCATCTAGCGAACAGATGTATGACTATTAATCAATATTAATTATAAAATAAGGTTGCAAAGCCTTCTTAATGAAGGTTGTCTTCTTCTTTTTTTCCCGTATTCATTTATTCTTTATAATTAGTCAAAATATAAATACTTGAAGAATTAAAAAGGTTACATTTAGCGTTTATGGTGGAAAAAAATGAAAAATAGACTTTTTCATTTACATACATAATTATTTACTTTAGTGCAATCTTATAAAGAAAAGAGAATAAGAATGTATTATTTTTGGTTACACTTGGTGTAAATGGGTGAATAAATAAATTTTCAAATTTAGTAATATATAAACATGATAAAATTCAAATTGCCTATAATTGTTAGTAATAATAAAATTATTCAAAGAGACAGGAATAAAGTAGCATTATTAAACGTTTTTTCATTTGGGTTATTCTGAATAAATACATTGCGCATTTGCATGAAATAGACGTAGGATATGTAAGAGCTACGATTCATAAAAAGAATAATTTAAAATTGGACGACGACAAACATTGGACGTTCTTGGGAATTGGCATTATTGCATTTGGAGGATGTAAAATTAATCCTCCGAACAAAAAAAAATAATGCAACCTCAACTGATGAAAGTACTCAATAAACTTCGGTAAAAAATATTTTAGAAATGAATAAAAAAAATTTTTGATGGAATTATTTTCTTCCTATTCATTTACTTTTTACAATTAGTATTCATTATTAATTAATGCCAGGTGAAAAGTAACTATGTACAATAGAATAAAAGTTATTAAACTAGTTTGTTGATAATCATATCTTTAAAAAGTGAAAAAGGTGCTGAAAAAATGTCAGTTAATTATAAGTGAGCAACGAAAATTTTTAATTGAAAAAAAATCTAATTCGTTTACAACAAATTTAATATGATGAACATTCAGTTAAAAATATGAGTTTCAGTTTTACATCAAATACAAAAAAAAAAGCAATCAAACATTTTAGTCTGCAAGACGCTCATATGTGAAACACATTTTAAACGTTAAAATTCTATATGAAAATAGTTTTATTGTAATAATGATAAAGGTTATTAGAAATGACTACGTGACATCATTTAACATTTTTTAATTTTCTTTTTGAATCAAAAAACTCGGATTTTTTCATTCAGATTTTTTTAAACCTTGAAACATTCGTATATTAGGGTTGGTTGGGGGTAGTGGGTCACCCCCCTAAAACTGAAATAGGGATAAACAACTCTCTTCAAACTCTTTTCAACTCTTTCAAACTCTTTTGCACAGCTCATGTTAAATTTCATCACAGTAATTGGTTTAACACATATTTGGGATTCGTGAAATTTTTCTAAGCACTTAGTCAAAAAAAATTCTGATTTTTTTTTTTTTTTTTTTTTTTTTTTTTGCGAGTTCAAGCAACATTTTTCAAAGTGTTTCCAGGTTAGTTTTTATTATTTTTTATATGATAATTAATTTTTCACCTATAGTATAACTTAAAGTTCATACAGCAACAAGAATTTTTTAATAAAATATTATTAATAAGTGTTTAAGAGGAGGGGTCCCACTTACCCCGTACATTTTTGCTATACGTGGTAAGTGGGCATTATACCCATCTACTAAGTAAGTGGGTATTATACCTACCCCCTCACAATGGGGTAATTGGGCCCCCTATAATAATGGGATTTTCAAAATAAAGAGCAACTCTGATTAAATATTTGTATTGGCGAAATACAAGACAACTATGACGAGTTAGTATAGGAATTGATAGTTGAGCTAAAATCTGCTAAAGCTAGTGATTATGTATTTGTGAAACGGACATGACAGAAAATCATTTCGATTTAAGTAGATCTAATGTTGGAAGTTGATGATACAAATTTAAAAAAAAGTGTGAATAGAAATAGTGACACTTTTTATTGGCATTGTGCGGATAATGTTGGGATAATTACTGAGGATGAAACGATGATGGTTCTTTTTTTTTTCTTAGCCAACTTTACAAAGACGCAGTCACTTAGTGTTTCCATTTTTTTTTTTTTTTTTAACTTATAGTTTTGGCAAATTTACTCAAATTGATCTTAATCAACTGTATTCCGTTCATAAACACACCTTTATTTGTAAAAGTAAAATGTATGTTCCCTATAGGCTTTCAATAGAATTCACAAATGAAATTGCTTTGTTTCTCGTTTTAAAATTTTCCGTGATACAGATTCAAAAGACAGTAAATATCTTATATAAATGGATGCATTCAAAAAAAAAAAGATTCACACTAAAAATGTACATACTTTATCATGTAAGACCGCATTACCGCATTTTCAGATATGCTTTATTTAAATTTAAATTAAAGGGGGTGACCCACTTACCCCTTACTCACGCCCGGCTCCTGGGGTAGGCGGCCGCAGTGTGGCAGATTTTAGGGGCGGCAAATTTC
The DNA here is from genome assembly GCF_026930045.1 of Uloborus diversus. Classification (NCBI taxonomy): domain Eukaryota; kingdom Metazoa; phylum Arthropoda; class Arachnida; order Araneae; family Uloboridae; genus Uloborus; species Uloborus diversus. The sequence continues at coordinate 36,244,472 of NC_072738.1, forward strand.
GAAGTATGAAAATCTGTTTCAGCGCCATAAGATTCACTGCTTTAAAGCTAAAAGTACAAATAATTTAGAGTGTGTATCAGTGCTTGGACATGCAAAGCATAGTTCAGAATATAACTAAAAATTCAATTTAGTTTTAGGGGCGGCAAATTGCGTGGTTTAAAAGTCTTTTGAAAATATTAACATCCGTTTCAATGATATAAGACGTACTACTTTATTAATGAAAAAGACAACTTAAAGTGTGTACCACAGCTTGGATATGCAAAACCCATGTTATTATTTTATATTATGATTATTATTATTCAATATGGGGGTGATTGGGGTGCGGCACTGGTCAATATCTCCTAGGGCGACAGAATTACTAGAAACGGCTCTGCCCTTGCTATGGGGTAAGTGGGTGCCCCATCCGATTTTTTAAAAAATATAATCGTTAAGAATATTTAAAGCATTATTTTAGAAAATAATGAAGAATTTTTGTTTATTTATAATATGTAAGATAAAATAAGACAATAAGTTTAAAATTTTTTGCTTCAAAACTTTATGCATAAGGTTTCAAAAACGAACCATTCTCAAAAGGGATCCCACTTACCCCAACCAACCATACTTTACATTTTAAAACATAATATATTTCCCACACAATAGGTGAAACAGCAACTTTTTAGCTATTTTCATATTATGGCAGTAGCTATGTTTGAATAATAGACTAGTTTTAACACAAATGTAGACTAGTTTTAACACTATGTAGACTAGTTTTAACACAAATAATGTATGATTCAAAATAAATTTAGCGTTTAAAATTAAAAAAAAAAGGTTCATAGAATTTTAATTTTGATCTTTTGGTGCAAGTCCAGAGGCATAGTCCACAATAAATTTTTATCATAAAATGTCTGTACATGTACATTGTGCATAGTAATCTACAATTTTCCCCCAGTCTCTTCTCCCCTTTGTTCAAGCAGTTTTCAAGAAAATTTTTCTCTTTTTTTAAACTGAAAACTGTCACACATGATGATAGAAGTTTTACAATGACAATTAGAAATCCTTTAGAACAAATTTCGATTATCAACCACTTTAGCTGCTCTGCCCCTCCCCCTTCCCCCAGCTACTACCCACCTATCCTGAAATTATACTTCTAGGGAACAGTGGTACCACTATTTCCTATTATTATATGTTTCATACCTTTTAGAAGAAAAAAAATCTTAAAATTTGGCAGTTTTCTATGTTTATCAGCTTAGAGTCGACAAAAATTCTGAAATAGATTTAATTGGGGTGAATAAGGCTATAGTTAAAACTTGGTTATAAAGCAGTCTGAACTGATGAACCTTTCAGCTTACTCTTAAAATTAGCATTAGTTCTCTAAATATTCAATAAATTCTGAAGATTCATAAAAACGTTATAACGTTTAGACAAGATGCGATTTTGTTTTACGCTTTGCTTAATCAGGGGTGCCCCTCATCCTAAAGGGAAAGAGCACACACCCCCTAAATGTCACGAAGTCCCCCCCCCCCTGATCAAGAGCTCCCCAAAATTGAGAAAAATACTCCTACAAACAACCCCCCTAAAAATTTCACTGGATCAGTCTGCGGCATGACCCCTTCCCCTCCCTTGGTGGGCACCCCGGCTAAATGATAAGGTTTCCATCATTTTGTAAATTTTTAGTGTAAAATAATGTGTTAAACAATTACTTTACTTAATAAGTTTACTTAATTACTTTACTTAAAGTCATGGTGTTATAAAAAAAAATGCAATTTTTTATATATACTTTTTGCCGAATTGTAATTTTGGGATAAAAGCAACATTGCAAGAGTAATCTATGTAGTTTAGCAAGTTGAAGTTAATATTGTATAATACAGTGCAGTTACATTAAGAGCAATACATTCTAAAAATTCAAATTTAATTAATAAAAATAAAATCAACTGATTTTAATCAATGATTTTGTTAAAAAAAATTTCTTGATTCAAATCAACGTTTTTTTTTTCTAAATTACTTAATTTAAATCATGATTTTAATCATAACTTAAATCAAGCTCATTTAAATCAACGAACACTGCTTAACATTAAGTAAGATTGTCAAGCAGTTAACAATCAGTATTAACAAAATCGAAAGCGTGTATGGCTCCAAATTATGAACACATTGAGTATTAAAAAATGATAACAATTAGGATTTAAAAAAATGTTGCTAATATTTTAATATTTTGTTGTCAGTCAAGAACATTTTTTTAAACGTTTTCTTAAATTAGTCAAGTGCGTGCTGTTCAAAATGACATAGTTTCAATTCGCTTACTTATTCAATCATTTTAAGTATTAATTTATTAATTTATTAACAATTGCCTTATTCACCCCCAATTGATTTTATTTTAGAACTTCAGTCGACTCTGAGCTGATAAACATAGAAAATTGTCAAATTTTAAGAATTTATCTTGAAAAAAGTATAAAAGTTATAATTCTAGGAAATATAGTAGTACCAATGTTTCCTAGAAGTATAGTTGAATGATTGGTGGTAGTAGTTGGGGAAAGGGGAGGGGGGGGGGGGGTGGACCAGCTAGAGTTGAAACCTAGTGGTGACGAAATTTGCAAGGATTTCTAATTGTTCATTGTAAAACTTCTATCATCATGTGTGACAGTTTTCTTTAAATAAAAAGAAAAAATTCTGTTTGAAAACTGCGTGAAAAAGGGGAGAGAAGGGACTGTGGGAAAAATTCTAGATTGCTATGCACAATGTACAAACATTTTATGATAAAAGTTTGCTATGAGCTATGCCTCTGAACTTGCACTGAAAGATCAATAATGATAATTGGTATCTACAAATGTTTCAAGACTAAAAAAAAAAAAAAAAATTGAATAAAAAAATTCGAATTTTTTGACTAAAAAAATTAAAAAATCACATTCCCTGATGTTAAGTAGTCATTTCTAACCTTTATCATTTTTCAATAAAACTATTTTTCATATAGAATCTTAACATAGGAAATGTGTTTATCATATGAGAGTCTTGCAGAGTAAAATATTTGAGGGTTTTTGTCTGTAGTTGATGTAAAACTGAAACTCATATTTTTAACTGATATGATCATCATTAAATTTGTTGTAAACGAATTTGAATTTTTTTTTTTTTTTTGAGCAATCACGATTGCTTATTGCTTTTCTTTGACTGTTTTTTGGCGTTCCTGTGATTTTATTTTTCCACCAGCACCCTCTGCAGCACCACCGTCGACCGGCCGCCTCACGATGCTGCTCCTATAGCGAAAACCGTCTCCAGGTTGCGTCAATATCCTACACTTACACGCATGCATACACGCACGTACACACACAAACATATACACACAACACACACATACATACACCTACACACACTCAAACACATACAGACACGTACACATACATTACAGATACCTACACATACATACATGCTTACACACACCATTGACATACCCCCCCCCCCACATACACATACACACACACGCCTACATACACACACACACTCGCGATTGCGAAAAACATAATTTGAATTCAAAAGGTGAAAATTCAAATTAATTTTATTTTTATTTATTTTTTTTTTTCATTCAAAAATTTTCGTTGTTCACTTTTAATTAACAGATATTTTTCAGTACCATTTTCATTTTTTAAAAATATGATTATCAACAAACTATTTTAATAACTTTTATTCTATTGTAAATAGTTATTTTCCACCTTTCATTAATTCATATGAATGCTAATTGTAAAAAGTAAATGAATAGAAAGAAAATAATTCTATTTTAATGCTTTTTTTTTCCATTTCTAAAATTCTTTTTTTGCGAAGTTGACTGAATACTTTCATCAGTTGAGGTTACATGAACTTTTTTGTTCAGAGGATTAATTTAACATCCTCCAAATGTAACAAGTACCATAATTTCCAAGAACGTTCAATGTTTGTAATTTTTCCGTCCAACTTTAAATTACTGTTTTCATGAATCGTAGCTGTTAAATATATTAAGTCTATTTCATGTGAATGCGCAATGTATTTATTCAGAATAACACAAATGAAAAAAAACCTTTAATAATGCTACCTTATTCTTGTCTATTTGAATATTTTTACTATTATTAACAATTGCTGGCAATTTGAATTTTATCATATTAAAATATTATTGAATTTGAAAATTTATTTATTCACCCATTTATACCAAGAGTAACCAAAAATAATTCATACTTCTTCTCTTTCCTTTATAAGATTGCACTATCTAATTTAAATAATCATGCACGTAAATGAAAAAGTATTTTTTAATTTTTTTTTCCACCGTAAACAAAATTATTAGCCATTTTAATTATTCGAATATTTATACTTTTGCTAATTATAAAGGACAAATGAATACTAAAAAAAAGAAAGAAGGAGAACCTCCATTAATAGGACTTTGCAACCTTATTTTCATAATAATTTTTTATCGATACTCTTACATTTATCCACTAGATGGCAGCATAAACGATAAGAAAATCATACAGAAAAGCGAAGATATTGCACTATTTCACCCTGACGCTCTCAGAATCTTTCGGTCTCTAACCGAACGTTGCGGTACGTGTTGTGTTTGCGAAATGTCAGATTCTGATGTGTAACAATAAATATGTTTATTTAAAATGTGCGAAAAATTGGTTTCAAGTCTTTCAAATGTGTTCATTGTATATAAATAGTATGAAAAGATTTATTAAAAATTGTTTCGGTTAACATTTTTGTTCTTCGGTTTGATCGTCAACAACGGTAAGAAACGGGAATATTTGTTCTACGAAGAAGGAACATTTCCTTCAGTCGGAAACTTTTTAAGATTCTAGTGTTGATTTGTTTTTAAATGTCCAGATGTTGTGCATGCTATTTACTTTGTGTTTGAAGTTTAATAACATAATGGGAACTTATATTAATTTCTTGATGATTAATTAAATAAGAATAGGTACAATCTTGTTCCTTCATTTGCTCCCAAGAAGTGTTTTCTGTGGGGGAAATATTGTTTGAAAAGCTATAACTATTAAAAAATTTCTATCAAATAGACCTTTGCTAAAATAAACCAAGAAGAAAGAATTGATTTATTTGGAGGGTAAAGGCATGATTAATCATAAATGACTGAAGAATAACACCTTTTAAATTAATTTCCTCTCTTTCTACAATAAATAAATCAACAAAGGTAAGATTAAAATCATGTATTCTTAAGCATAAGTGATATACAATAAACTCCGGATTGATTAATTGATTATCTGCGGGACACCATTCTCCAAGAAATTGAAAAAAAAAAATCTAGTTCATTTAAATATTTAATGCTGCAAATGTATTTCTGTGGGTGTAAAATCAGAAATTCAAATATATTATTTGGAACTATCAGCAAAACTTAGAGAACTAATAAAATTATCTTACAAGGAGCCACTAAAATGTGTATTTTAATTATAAAATTTAAAATTTGAGTATTTTTTTTTTAATGCATTATGAAAGCGATAAGAGTCCTCAAAGTTTGAAGGGCCCCCACAGATTACAGATACAGGGATTTCAAACTTATATTCCCCTACCTCCCTTTTTGTGATTAGTGTTAAAAAAAATAGTTTGATTCCTTAGAAAAGAATTATTTGGTTTATTTACTTAAAAAAGACACTTAATTCCTGACCCAACAAGGAAGAGAGTGAAAGTCTGTGACACTGTAGCATTTAAACAGATGAACTGATTTTGATAATTCCTTTTCATTTGGAAGGTGAGTTGATCAAGAATATTTTTAGCAAAGCCTCATCTGTGTAGGGTGTTAACTACAAGATTAGATAAGATAAAATTTATTAACAAACAAAATACACATACATAACAGTAAGCAAAATTAAAAAAGTAAAGTTAAAAAAAAACTTACAAATTATAAAACATAAATTACAAACGTCATAACAAAATATTAAGAAAATCTTGACTATAGTTCAACATGAGTTAGTATTAAATTCAACACTAAAGAGCGCCAAAGGCACTGTCCGCAGTGTTTTTTAATTGGAAAATTAAATTTTTTTCTGTAAATTGGGAATTTACAGAAAAAATTAATTAAAATTCATGAAAATTAGCATCTTTTTTCATAGTGAAAACTAACTCACACATTTAAAGTTTAAAAAAAAAAAAATTCAAATTTCTCTGTACACAATGAAAATTGAAAATTCTAATTCCAAGTTCTAGTACTATAACCTTTTTCAGTAAATTTTAAATTCAATTCTTTGCATTTATTCACACGATTGGTAATGGTTTCATTGTTGGCAGACAGGGAAGAATCTTTAATATTTCAAAAATTTTATCTGATGCCATTTTATATTTACTAACAAATAAAATGCTTTTAGTTGGTCTTAGTAAGCTGAAACTTTCCAATATTCTCTCTTGATTCTGCTTTTGCATCAAGCAGAACTTAGTAGTGGTTATCTTTCCTTTTGTGTGTTTTCCCATGTTATCTCGAAAAGATTTTTACCTTCTAGCAAGTACGCATATAAGAGATGTACACTAAAAGGTTATTTTGTTTTATAGCACTACCAATGTCTGACTTTAGCTGTTTTACCCCCCTCCCTTAGACCTACTTTTAGTCATCATTGGAATTTTTCTAGCATGAGTATCAGTTTGCACATCAGCAGTTTTTCTGAGAGATACACATGACTATTTAAGTAAGTTTTAGTTGCATTTGATTTTCTTTTTATTTTATTATTTTAGACTTGAATATTATATGCTATTTGGCAACCAACCCTAAAAAAAACATTTAAACGGTACTCCACTCTATTAAAAGCTTCCTATAAAAAGATAGAAAATTGAATGTAACAAGAACTTCCTTAACTTTTGCTCATGTCTCTCAGATAAACTGCTTCTATTCTAATCCCAGAATCAACTAAGCATAAAAAAAATACCTAAAATCTTAATCCAAAATGTGTAGGGCACAAAACTCATGAGATTCACCTGTGTCAGCTGGACAAAAATAAATATATGGAATAGTGTATGTAGCAAATATATGAGCGACCTTTCATGTTCATTTGGAGACTATGTCCGCTGAAAGGTCACGTACTTTTGCCTACCATTGCTATAGAATCGGCAAAAGTCCAGTCCAGTCAAGCCAAGTCCATATAAATAAGGGGGGGGGGTAAAATCAGCTTAATTTAGAGGCTCACACACATCTACAAAAGTTAGCATTGCTGAAAATTAACACATGTAAACCGGATATTAGTCTTTCCATCTCATTGGTGATCATACAATTTCAATTTTATTTGTGTTCTGTCCCACGAGATTCAGAGCGATTCCACCTTAACGAAAATCTTCCACTATAACGACCATTTTGTGAAAACCTATCAGTTGTCATGCACATTTCAAGTTTTATAAAATTAATAATTAATTATAAAAAACTAAGAATAATTAAATTGTGCATGTATAATTGTTTTATATAAGGATGTAAAATTAGATAAAATCAACCAATGCTTGATTTTTTGCTGCCGAGCTAATGAAAAAGAACTTTGAAATGATAAAGTAGTGTTACATATGTCACACATGTTACGGTGGAATCGCCACTAATCTTAATATGAGGTTTTATTTTTATACCTATATCAGCGCCTCAGATCAACACTAAGACGTCTAATCCCAGAAATAACACTAAGATATCCTACTTTTGCTCTGAGGCGACAATATGTATTTAATATCAGTTCTTGAAGGTGTAATTTAATGTAAAGTTTTGAGCTGTAAAATTCTATACCTCTTGATAAGTATTTCAATGTATTTGTAGCTAATGGCTGTGTTCAATCAGACGGTTGGTGGTGGGACCCCTATCAGTGACGTGTATGACAATTCAGCACTAACTCCAGAACTTCTCCAGAAAGCTGAATCTGAATTGATGGAAAAACCATCCTGGAGAGACAGAGATATCCAAGCTCTCAGAGATATGATTTCTGGTGTGTATGATGATTGGTCGTATTTGATATTGTTCATTGTAGTTTTTGTTCCTGTTTCTCATGAGGTTAGCAAGATATTGCAATGTATCCAGTCTAAGCTAAAACAATTTTAGATTTTCTCAATTTGAAGCATAGTGAGAGAGTGCACTTTCAAAGTCTCATACATAGTTAACTACTATATGATACATAATGAGCTGGCTTAAACACTGACTAGAATTTTGTTATAAGTTTGCTTTATACACTTTCTTGATACTAACTTCATAAGTAGGTACATTTCTTTGCAAAATACATTTGTATAAAATATTGCAGTTGAAGAATATTTATGTAAACTTAAGAAAAAGCAGTCTAATTAATAACTTTGTATTGGCTTATTTATAGAAAGTGTGGAGAAAGATATCTGTATTTGACTAGCAAACTTTTATATCAAAGATATAATAGCCACCAATGAAAAATGGTTGCAGTTTTGCAAAGAAACTCCAACATGGCAACAGGACACCCTAGTGACCTCTACACCTACCAATTTTATTGGTTTATCGAGTTTAAATGTTCCATCAAGCTGTGGTTAGGGGTCTCCAAGGGAATTAAACACCAATAGCGGTCATACAATTTTTGTGAAAGGATAAAATTCAAACAAAAATTGACTAAAGGCTGTCATAGTACTCAGCTTGAATTATGTTGAAACTGCAAGCGCAATATATCACATCACAGTTCAGGGTCCCACATACCTACGACTTTTTGTGGTTTTAGCGGTTGGAGGTACAGCCCCCCCCCCCCTCCCACCCAAGGACAGCTCTGTTTTTTGATCCAGACCAGAAGTTACGAGTCCATCACCTTACTGATCAGGCCACCATGGCCCCTGTAAGCACAATATAATGGTCTCATTTTTTCCTAACTTATGTATCACAGAGGCATTTTGCATGGGAGCTCCTATATTTATTTTCAATTTTATGTGAATTTTCAAGGGTTAGGTGGAATTTAGGCTATTAACTTTTCTTCCCAAATGAAAAATTGATGCCAAGTGTACAACAGACCTCCTTCCTTTCTTTGGATAGACATGTATGGCGAGATTTTTTTAATCTTAATTCTTATTTGGTAATAATTTGGTTTCGGTTAAAATAATAAAGGCAGTAATACATAGTTACCTTTCTGCAGACTGCAGAACTTCTGCACTTCATTTGTTAAAACTGAAATCCTGAAATGGAAAGTAATTTATAAGTGATAAATTCTATAACACAATCATTAGGGTCATTCCACAACCTTTTGTCCCGCACGTGAGGGTTCATATATTTCATCAAAAGCTAATAATTTTAAAGGGTAATGATGTAATTTTTTTTGCTAATGAAATCACACATAAGTTTGTAATTTGTTAAGCAGAAAAAATTTATTCATTAATAGTTTAAAGCATTATTTTTAATGACATATATAAAGTTTCACATGCAGGACAAAATGACCATTTTGCGGGGAATGGCCCATTATTGTTCAATATACTTTGCTGCCATAGGCGGATTTAGGACTGAGTTCTTGGGGGGCAGGATTTTTTTTTTTTTTTTTCCTTTTTGTGAGCAGCATTTTAATTTGCCCCCCTCCTCCATGTTTTAGTTTTGTCTCCGGTGATGCATAAGGCCATGCTTTACCTTTTTCGTGTGTGTTTTTCATGCTGTCCTTTTTTAATTGACCTTAAGAGAGGTGACTGGTATCAAGAGAGCGACGCAGGGCTCCCTTTTAAGTGGAATATAGAATACGTTCAATTTTAGGGGGTCCGGGGGTTTCTCCCCCGGAGGAAATTTTGTAAAATGGATACAAAATTCTGCATTTTGAAGCCTTATAAGGGTTAATTGGACAGACAAAAATCTCGGGGAAAAAATAGACAAATAATTTTTTTTTTTAAAGTTTCATGATTTAAATGTGCTTTGTGATGTAAGTTAATATTTTAAAAGAAATGCTGTACAGATTTAGAAAATATGTAACATGAGAGTAACATACTACTTATTAGAACAATTCATAATTTATACACTTGATAAGAAATAAAATAGAAGCACACTTTGCTTAGGAGTTTCAAAGACTTGTCTAATTATTTTCAAGGTTTGGTTGGTTAGATTGGGTGTTTTGGCACAAGAGCCCTAGTAGGCTATACTTCGCCAATTCTTTTCAAGAATTTTAGAAGATTTAATCATTTAAGGCACCTCATTTGCACTTTCCAGTCTCTGAAATCGAGTACTAGATTATACAGTTGTACAGTATTATTCAAACTTTAAGTTTAAAAGAAAAAATAAACAAAAGAATTCTCTCATTACAACAACCTTTTTTTAAATTATAAGCAGTGCAGAAAACGAAAAGAAATAGAAGTAGTGTATCATTTTTTCTGGGCTAAACAGATTAACAATATGCAGTAGAAGCAAGATAAAAGCAATCAACACAGAAGAATTTCCAAAATACTGCATTTGGGATTAAATAAATAGCAAGATATGAAACATGTGAGTCACAAAAATTTATTTCAAGTAATATGTTACAAACGAAAGAACCATGATTTTTACCCTTTTGATGCAGGATGTAGCAAGGAGCTGAATTTGACATATTTTGGCATTCATCCCCCTAGCATTTGTTAGAAATTTTAAAATTTGAGGTTTGTAGCCACACGTTTCCAAATATTCAAGGTTTTCAAGCACTTGAAAATAAAATTAGTTTTTTCCAAGCACTTACCATTTTTCAAGGAACAAATCATGCAGTTTTTTTGCGAGTTACGGACCCACTTCAAAGCAGTAGCCCGAAGCTATAGCTTGTTTATCTTATAGGCAAATCCGGCCCTATATGTAATTCACTCTTACCTGCAGATTTTTGTAATTTTTACGAACATTCGTCAGTTTTTACGGTTAAAATATTTTTACAATTTTACCAATAAGAACGTGTGAATTCCAGAAGATTCTTCAAAATCTTTCGTCTGTAACAACACAAAATATCTAATTTTTGAAATCACGCAAATTGAAAACAAACATTCTGAAAATAAAGAAAACAAATCATAACAAGTAGATCATTCTATTAGCGCAAATGGGGAGGGGGGTTCCCTTTGTTTTAGGTTCTAATTTAAAAATAATCATCAATTATTATAAGTGTTGCAGCTGAATGCAAAGCTCATTTAGCCTACATTTTCATTTATATACTTGCCCAAATGGTTTTCAGTTCAAAATAGTGAATATAGGCATATTTTCAGCACCCCAGTGAAAGCTTTACTATTTGTATTTAATGTTTTTTTTTTCTTTTCTCCCTCCTATTCTCTTCATTTTCATTGAACTATTCAAAAAAGAAGAAAATAATGATTTTTTTGTTTTAAGATTTTGAAAGATGTGTTGTTACTATTTTAAGTTCTCCCAAAACTGGGGGGCATTGCCCCCTATGCCCCCCTTCTATAAATCCACCCATGCCCTTCTGAACTAGTCAAAGGAAAAAAAATAATGATTTAAAAAAAAAAAATTGAAAATGTGTTGTTACTACATAAAGTTCTCCCAGAACTGGGGGGGCATTGCCCCCCTCTGCCCCCCCATAAATCCGCCCATGTTTGCTGCACGGGTGCCCATTTAGGGAGGGAGGGGGGGGGGTTGTGGTGCAGATTGCGCCTTGGAAGTTTTTAGGAGAGGGAGATTTGAAGGGTTATTTTTCTCTTTTTTTTGGAGGGGGAGGAGTCTTTGCGATATTTAAGGGGATGCTCCCTTCTCTTAGAGGGGGTGGGCACCCCTGCTTTGCTGGTGTATTATGTTTTGTTCAAAGTAAATTAAAAAAAAAACTTTCTGTTTATAAAGTTCTCAGTTCAGTCAACGTCACAAGTTTACATAGATATCATTGTTCATCCACTTCAAGAAGAAATGCCAAATTTTTCCAATTTTCATTCCTAAAAATATTTTAATTATGTTTTAATGCTGTTCTAGAAACATTCAACTACTGTTACTTGTCCTACAAATTATTTCTAACTTTCTACTAGTTGCTGCATTTTATTTCTGTACATTGTTCTTCAGATATATAATCATTTTACAGGTATTCCTTGCAAAGTAATGACTTGAATTTTGAGTAGACTCATTCCAAAGACAATGTCAAACATAATTTTTAAGCTTAAGTGAATTATTGTACAGGCAGACTTAGTTCTTGCTCAGGGCAGCAAATTTTAAGGAGCAGCCAAATTTGAAGTAAAAAATAGTATTTACAGATTTTAAAAAGCTTATTGAAAGTTAATATTATTGAAGCACACAAAAGCATGAAGAAACATTTACTTGTGTTTGTTCTTATTGTCTTCAGAAATTTATAATAAAACATTCACAAGTCTGGTTACTTTTAAAGTTTTGCTTTATTTATTTATTTGTTTTTCATGTGGTCACAAATACAAGTGAACTAACTGCCTTCAAACATATAGTTGGTGCTCCATTTAATATGGAACAGCTGAAATGTATTAAATAAAACTCGAAATCCCCCCCCCTCAAATATTAGAAATTTGTGTACTGTTAAAAGGTCCCTACCAGCTTTTGAAAATTTGACCAAAAGTATAATTTGACAATTAAAATTTGAGAAATTTTCAAAATTGTGCTCTACTTCATTCTGCAAAATTATTTCTTTTGGTAATGTCATAGTGTAGTTATATCCTTTTCTGACTGTAAGTTGAACTTAAAGTTGAATTGTAAGTTTAATGTCTCGAAAATATAAATCAACTATTTTTGAGGATAATATTTTATAAGTTTTGTTTGAAATAAACTCTTTTTTTTTAAACACCATCCATACTTGTCTAAAACCTTTTGTTATTGCTGTATTAGTTTAATAAATGTGTTTTAAGGCACTATTTTGTAATATTTTTAAAATATAAGTATTTCTGAAATTGATTCCTTTCCAGATGATCCTGACTTGGTATCCCGTACAGACGATGCATTCTTGTTAAGGTTTCTGCGTGCTCGCAAATTTGATTACAACAGGTCCTTTAGTCTTTTGCAGAACTACTACATGCTTCGTGCAAAAAATGCAAACATGTACAAGGATTTTATTCCATCTGCTCTGAGAAATGTCCACCAGTTAAACCTCCAAGGTTTTTTGCCATACAGGGATCTTGAAGGCCGTGCAATATTTGTTTTCAGGGGAGGTAGTGTATTTTTTAAGTGAATACTGATGTTGTAAGTTTCAAATCTCTCTTGCATTCCTCCCTTTTTATCTACCCTTGCCCTTTTTTTTCTTTCAATTTTTATAACATTACATTTATGAAAATATTACTTTTCCAATATTGGAGCATTTTTAATGTTTACGGAATTTGGTAAATTCTGATGACCTGAGATTTTATCTTATGTGCTGTAATATAAATATCCAACGAATGAAATCGAAACAAAAATTTAGTCCAAAATGTTTCAAACCTTAATGTAATATGCAAGGTCAATCGTTGTTATATGAGTTGCAGCTTTGTTTTTGGATGCACTTAAACCAGTGCCATAATTCAGTGGCAGAGTTAATGTTTTGAAAGAGCTATTTTAACTTTTGATCTCTAACTTTTGAATGCTTTTTAATTAAACTTGTGATTTCATTTCAATTATTGAATATGTATTTTTTAAAAATATTTTTAATTATATTTTCTGTGTAAGAAAAGTACAATTATCACTTATATGGAATTGAATTGAGGAGAAATTTCTCATTAAAATCTAAGACTTGGTTTACTATGAGGGAAACAATTTGCTTTTTTAGCAGTGATGTTTATATTTCAGTCTTTGTCTGAAGTGCCAACTGCTTGTCAGGGTGACAATGGAAGGCCAAATTGTCTAGGTTATCTTTTAATACAGTAGTATTAGGTATTTCAAAATGAATAGGTGAAAAATCGATATAGACGTTTTTAGGTAGATGAAATAACAACCTTCCCTTTACAAGAGTTCATTTTTGCTATTTTTCTGAAAATTCCTTCTCTCAGGAAAGCTTAACATGTAAAAATATATCTGTGTTCTTAAAACAGTTAAATGCTGCACAATTTATAATTTGTGCAGCATTTAATTATGCAAATATTGCTTGAACAAATTCTTTTTCTTATCTTTTCCTCCAAAATGATGTTTATAATTGAAACTGGTGAAATTGAAACAAAACTAACTGATAGTCGGAGATTGTAAATAGCTCATTTGACTTGACCAACCGCAACTTGATAATTTGTCGTGTTATGGAATGGTAGTAACATAAGGCTAATTTCAAAAGTTAAAATTAAAAAAAAATAATGACCTCATTGCAAAAATGTTTTTTTTTTTTTTTTGGTGGAAGCGATATTCACCTTAAAATTTGTTATCAATTTTGCTATAAAATCTAAAAAAAGCTTTATCAAATCTCTGAAAATCTGAAAATGCATATTTTTAAAATGTGCAAAGAAACCGTAATTTTTCATTTTGAAAACGGGTATAAACCGGCTGCAGAAGGCCTGCAGTTAATTCAGTTTTCTCTGAATCTTTTCTTTTTTATGACTGCAGTTGAATTGAATACCTGGGAGCTTCTAATTCTGTGTGTCTTATTTTCTTTGATAAGGGGAAACCTTTAATAATGTTCACATTTTTGTGGAGCCCTTGGTATTTTTTTCAATAGTGTCGCCTGAATGTAACATATAAAAAATAATTTACTTTTAACTAAAATGAGAATTATTTCAAATAATATATGTTATCTGCAAAAGTAAGTTTGAAAATTAACTAAAACACTTTGAACAACTCGTTCAAATAAAACTTTAAAGGTTTTAACTGTTAAAATGAGAATTATGCTTTATGTGTGAAAGTTGAATTCTCTATTCAGATTCAGCATCAAATGTAATTTGCTATATATTTTTTGTAGAAGCATAAGTTGAAAATCTCATTTCACCAATGCTGAAGTTGCAAATGGTAAAATTGCCAATGTTGCTTTTCGTTTTAATTGAGAATATTCAGCTTTTAAACTTCACCAAAACTTCAATAACCACAATAATTTGAATTTATATTGCAGTTATGAATAAAAATGTTGTTTTAATAAAAGTTTCATATTCTTGGACTGTCATAAATCATACTTTGACAATAAATGGGTTTTTAATCCACAATTCATTTTGATATTTTCTGTTCTGATATACTGGTTAAAAGCTTCACTCTTGTAGAATTAAAAGAACTGATGTAAGTTCTCAAAACCCTTCAGTGATCTTCATGAAACCCTACTGTTTCGACTTTCAAAGAGCACAATTTAAGAAACACTGTTCTAAT
Organism: Uloborus diversus; assembly: GCF_026930045.1. Classification (NCBI taxonomy): domain Eukaryota; kingdom Metazoa; phylum Arthropoda; class Arachnida; order Araneae; family Uloboridae; genus Uloborus; species Uloborus diversus. The sequence continues at coordinate 36,259,566 of NC_072738.1, forward strand.
GAATATAAGAAGAAATACAGGAATGAATGTGAGGCAAAGTTAAGATCACTTACCTTTTTCAAAATGCACAAATTATAAATTTGTACTGGGAATTACAGTACATAAAGAAAGAAAATGTATTTTGCCATGCAAATTGCATTGAAATATATATATATATATATATATATATATATATATATATTCAGTTTTGGCAATAAATTTGAACGTGCAAAAAAAGTGAAAAAAAATTTCACTTTAAAAATACATGGAGCAAAGCGAAAAATAAAATATTTTCTAATGAAATATATTCTATTTGGTAATTTAAAATATGTTTTATCAAATTAAATCTATAAATAATGAAACAATGCATGACTAAATAAAGATATGAGAATAAAATAAGTGAGTGAATTTATAAATAAATGAATGAATAAATAAAGTGATGTAAATGACTGAATTAATAAATGAATTTGTAAGTGATTTATACATGAATGAATAAGTAGACAAAATGAATTATTTCTATTTGCTCCACATTCACTTCACTAATTATATTAAACATTAAAAATGAAAACATGCCTAATGTAAAAACTAAATGAGCATTGCACTGAACCCAACTGTTAATCCCAATTAATATTTAAAATGTTAAATTCAAAAGCTTTATCATTTTACTATAACAAAAATTATATTTAATAAATCACAAAATATTACAATATGGGTATCAAATTTTTAAAATGTGTATAATTATAAACCTTGACCTTTAGATCAATTTTTTTTTTTTTTTTTTGACTGCAATCAACTGTTGTTTAAGAACATAGTAAAAATGTTGCTAGATAAGTAGCTCTGCAAGCAGAAAATATTTTATCATTTCACTTTTCCTCATATTTCCCTACCAATATTTTAAAACCAAAATGACTGAATTGAATGAAAGTTCAAGCAGGTAGTTATCTGAAAAGTTGTCAAAATATGATACATATAAAAAGTAAGGTTAGGTAGCTGCAATTTTCTGCACTTCTGTGTGTGTGATTTTTTTAAATAACTTTTGTTTAACCATTTTCCTTTTGAAAATAATGATCCTTAAGTTTTTAACAATTAGGAAACATTTTACGCTTTGAGTTTCACTATAGACATTACTTTAGGGCTGGAAATATTTAGACTTTTGTCTGTTTTTTTTTTTTTTTTTTTTTTTTTTTTGAGCAATCACGATTGCTTATTGAAGTCCTTTGATTTTTCCCACCGCCACCCTCTGCACCATCACCGTGGACAGGCAGGCTCCTCACGCTGCTGCTCCTATAGCGAAAGCCGTCTCCAGGCTGCATCCATGTCCTACACACACGCGCATACATACACAACTACACACACACACAAACACATACAATAGGACCCTGATATTTATTTGTCAGGAACCAGATTTCCTCTTATCCGATAACTTTTTAAGTGATTGATAAATCACAAGACCAGAAGTGACCAGAAGAAGACCAGTTCATGTAAAGGGATTTTTTTCATGTTACACAATTTTGTGTTAACTATTCCCGATTGTAGTTATTTTAAGACTTTCTTTTTTGGTGCAAAATAAGATTTCATGCACTTTTCTCTTAGAAAAATTTGAATCTTTATGTATTTTCAGACTTTTCGTAGGTATTATTACACTCTCAGCCTGTATCTTAAAATGATTCTCTCTTCTTTTAGGCGTTTGGGATCCCTCTTTGTGTACTGCAGATGATGTTTTTCGTGCCAATGTCATTTGTTTGGAAAAGCAAATTGATGACCCTCTTACTCAAATAAATGGAATTGTTGCTCTATTGGATATGAAAGGCCTGGGTTTCCATCATGTGCGACATTTTTCTCCTAGTCATGCCCTCAAAATTGTATCACTAGTTCAGGTAAAGAGTTTAAAATGATTATTTGAGACCAGAGCTGGGCGAAGTAGGAATTTCTACATTGTGATGCATTGTTAAACTTACATCGCAATGTTGCAATGTATCACTTTTTTTTTTTGAAGCTTTATTTAAACTTTCTTGTTTACATTTTACAAAGTATATTCAAGATATGAAAATATATATTTTACCAGATACTTGCATGCGAACAGATTCTAGCACCAGCAAAATTTTTTTTAAAAATATGTTAAAAGTGCAAGATAGAGATAAATATTGCAGATATGTGTTTTGAGATTCTATGAGCCTATTTTTTCAGTGCAAGAAGATATGAGCTTATGGAAGCAAAGTCATGCATTCCATTCACAAGTTCGCAACATACAACTTTTTGCATTTAAAAAGGGGCTCCTCGTAGCACCAAAATAAGTGCGAGCAATTTTTGTTACTACTTTGCACATTTAACTCAGCTTTTTTTTTTTTTTTTTTTTTTTGATAGGTGATGATACACTTTGTTCATCCACATATTTTCCGTTAAGAGCTTAAAAAAAGTTAGCATTTCCTGCAAATTTTGTGAGAAATGAAAGTCTTGGTCACTTGTGATACCACAACATTTGTTTGAAACATTTCCTATAACTAATGCTTCATTCCTTCGTTGCAGAGCCAGATTAGCTTGAAACTTTACTAATTTAACATTGGTGTGAAAAAATTAGGGATGAAAACAGAAATGATCGTGGACTGATGTCTGTACATCGGTGCTTAGATGTATAGTTGTTGCAGTATCAATGCATCGGTTTTGAGAAAAAATCTAAAACAGTTTAATGACGTGAGATGTACACCGGTTATTTGCAATGCATCACCCAGTCCTATTTGGCGTTAATTCTTTTTAGTTATTTAGAAGTTATTTTTCCATAACTTCTTACTGCACTGATCAATCTACCGCTGTGTTTAATTCAACTCACACTGCCTAAATGTAACCACTATCACATTACATTTATATACCACTAAAATATTTTATTATAAGTTTAAAAAACAAAAAAATATTTCAATATATGGGGGGAGGGGAGTAAAAGTGTTTAGAAAATTTCTTTCTTATAGTGATGAAACCTTTTAAAAACTCTAATAAACAGCAGCAATTAAGACAAAGTGAGAAAAATAGAATTTTATTTGCTATTTTAAACCAAAATTTTGTTGCTTAGTTCACTTTTTAATGAAAATTTATGTATATTCATACAAGCCTTCACAAAAGTTTGACTCAACACAAATTTAAATATTAAAAAAAAAACAAAAAAAAAACCACATTAATACTTTGTATGTAAAATCACATGTAATATGCAAAAAAAGAGGCTTTTCTTATTTTGTCCACATTTTAAAAATACTGCACTCGTTTTACCACCACAACTACAAATCATGGTGAATTTGTGCTTATTTTCATATATTCCTCATCGTCATATGTGCAATGCTTTTAGTTATATATAGTTTCAAAAATGAATGAATCTTGTTTAATAATCCTGTCGTATGGGAAAGCTGTTTTAATATTTTTCTATTTAGTTAATTTTCAAATTTAAAGTTATATTACAGTGATTATTTAGAAATTAGATGTGTTACTTTAGCCATTTGAAATTCAGATTGCAGTTCTTCAACAGAGAGAGAGAGATTATATGTGTAAAATGTAAGAAATTCCTGTAGTTTTGCAAAAAAGCCGTTTTGAGATTCCATATATATATATATATATATATATATATATATATATATATATATATATATATATATATACATATATATATATATATATATATATATACATATATATATATATATACATATATATATATATATATATATATATATATATATATATATATATAATAAAAGTGAAAAATATTGAAAAGACCACACCAAGAGCCCATAGATGCGCAACGCAGCAAAACTAAAAAGCCAAGTAAATATAAAATTAAGCAAACAGAATTTCAAACACTAAACAAATTATAAATAATAAATGATGATAAAAAGGAAAAATGCAAACAGCTATTAAGTAGGAATAGATAAAGAGTGAATCCAGAGCTCATCAGCCGTGGAGGATTCATTAATTATGGTCAAAAGACCAAAATTTTAACTATGAACTAGAAGAGAATGTTTAAGCTCCAGTACATGTAATATAGAGTAACAGTGGGCAAACGCACCACTTGCTAAGCAAAAAACAATAAACTAGAGCTCAAACCGAAAACTAAAAGCAGGGGGTTTCGCCTCGACTAATTAGGAAAACAAGTTCCCATAATTAGCCTTCCACGGGACACGGCTGATGAGCTCTGGATTCACTCTTTATCTATTCCTACTTAATAGCTGTTTGCATTTTTCCTTTTTATCATCATTTATTATTTATAATTTGTTTAGTATTTGAAATTCTGTTTGCTTAATTTTATATATATATATATATATACATATATATATATATATATATATATGCAAATTTTTGATGGTGAAAAGTTGAAAAAAAGTTCTTGCTTATAATATTTTAAAAAGTCCCTCTTCTGAATGTAAATTAATTGAAAGCTTAAAATATGAAATGAAGTGTTCTTTTGAACCTGAGTTGCCTTTGTTTCCACTAAGAGTACTTTACCCTTACCGTTTTAAGTATATTTGCATATATGTGTGTATATAAATGCTTGTATCATTTTAACAACAATTTATTTTATGTTATGGGAAATGTTTTTAGTTAATGCATCTTAGTATAGTACTGCCATGTTAAATTTTGCTTTAAATTCCGTAAGAAAGCTTCTTTTACTCTCTGGTGTTGTTATGATATTTCTTACTGATACATCATGTTAATTTCTCCTCTTGCAGGATGCTTTCCCTGCTCGGTTTAAAGCCGTCCATATTGTAAATGAACCTGCGCTCTTTGATATCATCTTAACTGTGGTCAAACCTCTTGTCAGTGACAAAATCAAGAAAAGGGTAAAAAAATTCATTGCTGTTATTTATTTATGTCTCAACAACCAGTTGGGCTTTTTTTGTGGTAGCTGTAAAGGATTAGTATTGAGAAAAATTGTTTAATTTTTTTTTTTTTTTTTTTTTTTGTGTGTGTGTTAAAAATCAGCTTCTTGTAATCTATTGTCTTATATTTTTCATGCTATTTTGTTGTTTATTTAGCATATTTCAAAAACTTTATAGCAATACCATTAATTATTTCCTTTATGTAGCTATTGATTTATTATTATTACGTTTAAAAATAAATGCTGTCAATTTGCAAAGGTAAATAAAATTTCCCCGCTTAATCAAATACAGTGAAACCTGTGTAAGTTGACCACTTGCGGTGCAGTACTTTGGTGGTCAACTTATAGAGGGTAGTAACGATTTTTTTATTTTTTTTTTTGTCATTTCTTGCCCCATGTCATTTTTTACCTAATTGGAATACTTTAAATTCACTTTCATTGTTTAACATTACTTTAAAACAATAAATAGAAATGTTTTTAAATATTTTTAGAGATTATTTACCAGAGTGACGTGTAAATTATCATACAAGTTTAAAATGCCTGTAAATCGATCGAAGAAAAAAAAAATGTCTCATTGCTTATGAAAAACTACTTACTTGACATTAACAATTCCTAAAAAATCATAATAAGTCAAAAGTGATTTAAATTATTCTTTAGATTTTTTCTTGTACATTTGTAACAATGGTAATCTACCTTTCAACAAAAAACCTCCTTAATGAAGTTTGGCGCATTTTCTAGGACTTGTGGCGATATAAGACCAATGTTTTTAAATAGAAACATAAATATTCATTGGTTTTTTCAAAAATGTCTGATTGCTTATTTGATGCATAACTGATTAAAATTTTAGTAAAATCTGATGCTTTTGCCAAGTGGTCAACTTACAAAGGGTTTTTTATAATACTCCAAACCTATGCTGGTGTTCATTAGTGGTCAACATAGACAGATGGTCAAGATAGAGAGGTGGTCAAGTTACGGAGGTTTTCCTTCATTATATAAGATAGGACTAATTCCGTTCCTGACAAAAGCGGTCAACTTAGACAGGTGGTCAACTTACAAAGGTGGTCAACTTAACAGGTTTTACTACCCCGTTTTATTGAATAATATTTGTTGAAACCGAGGATATTCGATTAAGTGTTCCCGACAGTGTTGTGGTAGCATAAAACCAATAATTGTTTATGTATTATCAAATTTCAAAAACTAATAAACCTCATCTGTCCAGGAAAAATTTATGGTACATAAAATGAGATGAAGTTGAAGTCAAGTCAATTTATATAGTTCAAAAATATATTTTATTGACAATGTAAGTGACATTGTGACAAACTTGGCAAAACCATGCAATAAGTATTTTCAATAATTAGATTTACCTTTTCAGTTAATCATAAAGCTATTTAAGTGAATCTATCAATGAAAGCAGAGTTAATCCTGTTGGTTTACACTTCATTGTAATTTTTGAATTTTATTTTATGCCTAGATTTATGCCCATGGAAGCAACATGTCCAGTCTTCATTCACATATCCCACCTGAAATTCTCCCATCAGAATATGGAGGCCTTTTGGGAGCTTTCGACAATTCAGAATTCATCGATCGACTAGCATCCAATGAAGAGACTTTCCTCCAAAGCCAAATGTATGGGTACATATCGCAGATTGCCGAAAAGGGCGTGAAAAAAGCTGTTAGTTTAGACACTTTTTCCCCTTATAGAAGAGTGTGCATACGGTGACTTTGTATTATATAGATTAATACATGTAAATATTGTTTTATTTTTTATAACATAAACTTAGCCTGGGTCAAACGTTGTACATAGATATTTTTATTACACTAGTGTTGTGTTTATGTTAAGAGAAATATTGTTACAGTTTTTGAAATTGATTCATAGGTAGTTTAGTGTTGATCATGTTTTTGACATTTAATGTGCAGTTACTAAATTATGCGGAAATATTTTAGATGTGATATGTATTTTGATTTTTATTAATCAAACTTTAAGTTACTACAGTAAAACCTCAATACTACAATTCTTAGGGGACCCAAAAAACTGCCCCATTAGGGAGCAAGTGTGGATCCAGGACTGGGTCATAAAAGTCGTGATCATCTCTTCTCTTACTTCAACCAAAAATGATCTAAAATTAATTTGTGAACTACAGTTCTGAAAAACTTCCAGGAAAGAGCACCCTAAGCCCCTGTTTATACTTGTGTATATTGCTCTTAGAACCCCCATGGTCATATTTTGATAGTGATTGCTTCCAAAATCAGCAGCTCTATTGCAACCCGTCCTTGCAATAGAGGGATGTATCATATCAAAAAATGATTTATTTAAAACTTAATAATATCCAACTTTAATTCATTTATTTTAAAAAGTTCACATTTAGAGCTTGAGACTTGATCTGGACTCAAGCGTCATATTTTCTCCTACAGTGAACTCGCACAACAACACGATTTGACTTATGCAAAATGGCTGAACATAGGTTTTTCACCAGTAACGAATTTCAGGGTTAATGCAAATTCCCAGGTGTAACACGAAAATTTTTGGAAGGAAATCACAGTGGTTAAGTATTGCTTTCGTTATTGGGTAATAAATATTGGTTTGGTGAATTGACTTTCCCTTTAGCATCACTGAGAACGGAAGTTCCCCTAACTACTAGAATAAACATTGCTTTGTTAGTGTAAATTAAATAACCACTTAGCATCTTTCATAATTTTTTTTCATTCTAAATATGAAGTTGATGAAATATTATTCCACCTAAGCATGCTGTTTATTTAAAGCAGTGTTGGGCCATAATCAATTATTTTTTCAATTAATTTTAATTTCAATTGCAATTAAACTATTAATTGCACTTTGCAATTAATTTAATTGGATTATTATACATTAATCATTTCTCACAATTAAAATAATTGCAACTAATATTTTGAATTGTTTTATAAAACAATTTAATCTAACAATTAACTTTATGTATCAACTAGAGGACCCGACAGACGTTGTTCTGTTCAAACTTTGTAAATTGAAAAGTAAAAAAATTTCAGTACACTATCAAGTGCTTGAACTTTTTTGTTGAAAAAAAAAATGAGTAAAAAGAAAATGTTTTAAGCTGTTTGGTGTCAGAATGCATGTATTTATTACAACTTGAATTATGTAATGCCCACTGAGCAGTTGTTTTATTAACAATTTTTTCTCGCGTACTTGAAAGATCCTCATAGATAGTATGATTTGTTCCTTCCGCCATACTCAAAGGATAAAAATTGTTCTCAGACATTAAATGTAAAAACCAACTTCCCATCTAAAATAAACGGCAAATCCCGCTGCAACATCCCCTATATGAAAAAGGATGAAGCAATTGAAAGGATATCGTTTAAAAAAATGATAACAACAGCAAAAAACAGTTTTCTGAATAAGCGAAAATCACTTATCTCCCCCCCCCCCCCCTCCCGATGTAAAATAAAACAATTCTTCAACTAAAATGACTAAATACTCTTTAAAAACGAACAACAATTCTTTGCAATTTAAAATGTTTCGCCAAATAAGCAAAAAATACAATAAATTACATTAACAGTAGCTTTAAAATGCAAACAAATAATCCCGAAACTCTATTGTTTATAGCCAAAGGCGCCAAGCCACCACGTTACTCTGATCCAGCAGATCGGTGAGCGAAGCACACTCCAACCAATGAGCAATCCGCTCTTTTGAACAAAAACTTTTAAATCTTGCTCTCTCGTTGAGCATTTGTCTCACTATATTTCCTTGCGTACTTAAATAATCTTCATATATTGCTTAATTTGTTCTTTCCGCCAAAGATAAAAATGTTCCGCTGCACTGATATTTTGGGTACAGAACTACCCTGTTGTAATTTATCTGGAGGAAAATAAAGTTTGCTTCGTCTTTAAATTCCACTATCTTTTCCTTTAATAATGTACTTATTAGTTTGATAATCCTGTAAGTATTCTTGACATTAGTGCCAAAACTCAGATGGATTTGAGCTGAAAAACAAATGTTGCTAAGTACGGTACTTTCTGATCATTTGGTTAGTGAAAGAAACCCGATTTCTTCCGGTACTTAACTTTAAAATATTATATCACGGACCTAAAATCGTTGCTTTCAAGAAATAAAGGCTGCTCTCTCTCTCTCTTTACGTATTATCTATTCTCAATTGACATGCCACAGTAGGAAATTTCATTACAAAAAGCAGAGCTGGTTTTCGTATTGTCCTTTGGCAACAGTTTAAATATTTATTTCAATTCTCGCTCAACAATAGGTTTAAAATAAATATTAATCATTTGGGAGATATAACCATCCTATGTTTAAATTAATTAATTAATTAGCAAAAACGTTTCCGATTCAATCCATCGCGCTTCAAAACCATGCTTGCCGCAACTTAATTACACACAAAAAATTTGATCAAAATCGGTCCAGCCGCTTAAAAGCCTTATGGTGACAAACGTCTCCACAGAAGATTTTTATATATTAAGATAGGTACATTGCAATTCAATTTCATATTTTCGTTCAGTGCTGATTGCTCGCTTGACATTTGAACTAGTATCGTCTTGTGTAACTTCTTCCACACGTAAATGTTTGTGTTTTAATTAAATGTTTTAAGTTCGTTTTTTAGTCTAACCCGTAACAGGGGAGATGAGAAAGAACAATGATAATACTTTTAAATGGTTCAAAGTGTTAATGTTGAAAAATGAAAAACAAAATGTAAGAAGACATGCTATTAAAGTCATGTGTCTGAGAAGCTTTTAAAGAAATTAACTACGTTTGTTGGCTTATTTATTTTTACCTGTGTTAAATATTATTTACCAATGAAGGGCTGGAAAAGAGGTGGTCCTTAGAGACTTTATAGATTGAAAATTTTACTAGAGACTTTATGGAATGGATCCTTTAAAAAAAATCAGACTTTTAAGACAATAGTTGGAGCAATTTCTGTGTAAAAAAGAGAGAGACATATTAAATCCCCCCCCACCCCCTTGAAATTAAACTATCACGTCAGAAGAAAAGGGAAATAGCAAAGCAATCCTTCTAAAGAAAAGTTTCATTTCAGGGAGGTGTTTGAAACTGTACAGAATATTATTTAATTGAAAGATGATTTGCATTACTTTGTACATAATTCGTGAGTACTGGAAGATATTGTTATGAGAGGCATTAATATTGTATGAGATATTGTTGCCTTTAGGTTTTACTGTATGTTTAAACAAAAAATGTCTACCTAAAGAAATTGCATTGACACTAATCCTTTTTTCAGATAATTGAATTTCATTTCGTGAACAGAACACTTGTAGGTTTTAGTCCTACTATTTAAGAATATTTATGTCTGCCAGCTTGAATTCTATGTACAAATGCATTTACGTAACTATTTTCATAAAAACCTTTATTTCACAATTTCAGAATATTCTATTTCTGTAAACTTTAGTAACTAGAAAAAACTCAGGAAAAAGCATTGCTTTTGTCTTTAAAAGATAATGAATAAAAAAAGAAAATATATTCTAAAAAAGTGTGCCAAAGAATTAATTATAAGTCTTCTGGTATAATAATCATAGTTCTTTTTGTGAAAATATTTATAGCATTTATTTCAATCATCAGAATACCTTGAAATGTTTGAAGTTAAAACTATTTCTTGAGCAAAACATGTTTAGTTCCAGATAACTTTTAATTTTGACTAAAAATGGATTGATCTATTCATTGCTCACCTGTGCTTGAGTGTGTTTGTGTAACTTTAATTAGGTACTCTTAGATATGTTCTATGTACTTAGGAATAGCTTATAGAAGAAAGTGATATATAAGTTGTAGCTCAATTGAATCGTCATGTTTAAGAAGGGAATGGAGACCAAAAAATGTCCTTTACTTGTGAGTGATTAAAAAAAAGCCCCTAATCGACAGACATAGCAAAAATTTAAGGATCATTGAATGAAAACTCCAATACTTATACAAATTAGTTTGCTTTCTCAGATATTTCATTTTTGGACTTATCCCCTTCTTAAACCTACCGATTCAATTGTAAACTATTGTTTAGAATTCCAAATCATATTAATGTTGTTGTAGGAAATAAATTGGGAAAATTAAGTCACTATCAATCTATTCATGCTATTTGCTAGTGCTATATCTGGAAAAGTGTAGAGTAATTCTAATCTTAAAAGAGGGTTCTATAAAGAGGAAGATCTTTACTAAGAAAGTATTCCAAATCATCTACTGTTATTTGAAAATTTTTATACAGTCATCAGACACGTCTTCCTATTCAACAAGCATTTTTTTTTTTTTTGAAGTACTCTTTTTCCTATCTTCAAAGTTAATTCCTTCATCCAATACGGACAAAGCTACTAGTTCATCCCCTAAGTACTATAAGTGATTTATGAATTTTTCAATCACTGCTTCTGCTGCATGTTTGTCATCATTTTGTACGCTGCAGGTTTTTTAGACACTAGACTTTATATTAATTTAAAAGGCCTAGAATGGGTTGCTGCAAAAACTATATCTTCATACAACATTTAACTGTAAAACAGCATTTACGGGCAATCTCTTCATGTAAGATCAATTTAAATTGTTTCCTATATATATAAATATTCAAACAATAAATTCCTTTTGCCACCCATCTAGCTCACTGATAAGCTCCAGGTTGCCGAAAACATATCCCTGTAGGAGAGAGGTCTTCATCAAGAAATATTATTACACGTTGTGAGAATTCTCTGTAATATTTCTTAATTCCACTTTCTATGAACAATAATATGTCATCAAATTCTTCTTTTAGAATTTAAGTGGTATGTGTAATATTTGAATTTTGAAGCCCTTAAATAATGGAATATCGAGTCTAGAACTAAGAAAGGCAAGAACTTCTTTAAAGACACTCTGCAGTACGATTTCAAGTGCATGATGATAGCAATACAAATGCAATATATCACCGTTCAGCTTTTGCTCTAAAAAATTACATGCACAATTTATACGGCCGGTATTGTAAGCCGCTGTATGAAACACTACAGCTTGAACAGTTAGCAATAAAGAGCAATCATCTAAGATATCATATTCAACTGAAGAAATATCTCAGAAATTCTGAGTAGCTGTTCAACATTGGAAGCTATCATGGTAAGCCTATTGCCCTTTTTTTCCCAGTTACATCTGGATGTAACTTTGTATCCCAGGGAATAACTAAAAAATCTAAATTTAAATTCATGAAATCTGATTTTACCTCTTGAAGATTTTCTCTTGCTCTCTTAAGGGATGTATGATTGATCATAAGGTCATTTGGATTTAAATTTACTGCATCTACATAGGCTGTTAATAAATGAGCAGCATCTTTGTCCCTAATATGGCATTTGTCTAACATTGATGAAATGCGAGCAGATCTCAATAGTTGTCAAGCTTTTTTGCGTTGTGGTAGACCAGATATAGAAAAAAGGTTCAACAGGTTAGGATAGATACCCATTTCGGTTTCTAAATCTGGTTAATTTCTAGAGGAGTTTGATGATAATAAAGGATTATGTTCTGAAATAGAAGACAGTTTAAAGTATAAATTTTTACATTATTCCGATCTGGAATTTTTTTAAATTTATATTTTAGATATGGAAAATAGAGTTTACTTTTATGGTAAGGTCGAAGATTTTTCAAAATTTAAATTATAAGAATGCATAAACATCTAAGTATATAACTAAAGAACAGCGAATTAAAATATAATTGTCATTACTTATATTTATAGCATGGAAACGTAGTGACCCTATTTGCCACACCTATTACATACACAGAAAATTTTCTAAATCAACACCCCCCAAAGCCTGGAGGAGGCAATTTGTTGTTGTCAAGAATCATTCATTACTGGCCTAGGCCATTCATTAATGACCTTTAGGATCCCATGTGTCCATCTTGGTGGAAAGAAATGTTCCCCTGCCGCTTGGTTTGAAACGAGCGCGAATAGCGGTATGCCTGTCCCAAGGCCATTGGTGTACATGTACCCTATGTAATATGTAACATTTTACAGAATGAATGGTTGGTCTGGAAATAGCAACATCTATTGAGGTTCAAAATTACTTTAAATATGAAACCTAGGAATATTTTTACATAAAAATGAGAAAATCCGCAATTTTTTCTTCAAAACTCAAAAAAGGGGGCCCTAGGGGCACTTGTTAATATTCATGGATTGACTTAAAATTTTGCATGGATCATTCATTTGTATAATGGAACAAACTGAGGGGGCGTCGTGTAAAATATCTACAACTTCAAAAATAAGGCCTAATTGGCCGGAACCTAAAACCTTTTTCAATGTTCATGAAAACTTTTTCAAACCTTTGAAACAACTTTAATGTTGCTGTTGAAAACCTTTTTTTTTTCACCCTAACTTGAATAAAACTTGAAAAATGGTAAGTAAGAAGTAGATATTTAATCTGATGCTATATAAGATTGCATGTTGGGAAAAAAAGGCATACATATCTAGTTAGGCAATAATATAATTGTTAGCATTAAATATAATTTAATTTTAAACATTGTTGAACCTTACATATTTAGAATAGTTTAATGAATATTTGTCTGTGTTAATCACTATACATAATAGCACATGTACACTTATTAACCAAGCAAAACTAGTTTGATGTAAAATGGAGATTTTCAAACAGTGGTTCAAATTTTGTGCTGGGTAATGTTGTATCTTGATGTTAGTTCTTTACATTTTTGTGAAATTTTAAAGTTTTTGTTTTCAGTTTAATGAAATAATTTTATGTTGCAATTCAAAGAAGAAACCATATTTCTATAAAAGTAGTATTAGGAATCAACTCCTGAAGATCTTCATGTAATAAAGAATTAAATTTAAGTACTTAGTTAAATATAAAACTGTGTTGGAACTGTATCTTGGTATCATATCAACCTTCCAATTAAATATTGTAGTTTAGTGTCAAAAAAGTAAATTCTGAAGTTTATATTATGAACAGTTTCTAAGACTTCGAATAAAAAACCTTCTCACCACGAAAGTTGCGGAGGCACAATTAATACTACAAATTAATACCACATACTTGGATTTAACATGGTTGCTTATCTTGAAAAATGAAACTGATTATTTTGTAAAAATTCTCATGTATATAAATGTTTTTGTTGCTCTCATATTTCATTGATTTTGCATTAAATATAAAATTTTAATTTTTTTACATGTTGTTTGAATTTTTTGAACTCTGATTTTTGTCTCACATGATTTTGCTTTTCTTTTGTAGCTAATCTTTTTTTTTTTATTTGTTTCTTATATCATAAAGTTTTTGTGGTTTTATCCTTATCCAAGAACTTTCTTCTATGAATAGCTAGTTAACCAACTAATTAATGTTTTCCATTTATTATTTAATTTTTTTTCTCCAACTCCTGAAAACAGTGTAATGATCATTTTAATTTCCTTTTTTCTTTAAATCTTAAAAGCTCTGTTCCTTTAAATTATTTTTTGTTTCCTTTTGTTCAAAAATATTAATACTATACAACTATTTGAGAAATATAGTAATTTATGTATATGTAATCATAGTAGTACAAACAATGATAAATTTATTTATGCAAATTCAGTATGCTACATTTATGTTCTAAGTTATGAACATTTTATCAAAAATGAAAATATATTGTAAAAAAGATTAAATCCTTGCATTAAAATTGAGCTAAAAATTGAACTCAAATTGTGCCAAGTAGTCTTTAAAATTCTTTTCTTTATCATTTCTGTGCCATCTATTATTTAAGGCAAAAATGAATTTTTGGTTTTAATGACCACAGCTTCATTTTAAACATTAGAAAAAGTAATGCAATATCTTCTTGTAGCAAAATGTTATTTTTCTCTTTTTAAATTAATTTTCAGTTTTTTTTAAAAATTGCATTCAAATTTCTCTTACTGAAAGTATTAATTTACTACTCTCTTTTTTTTAATGTAGAACTTAGTGATTGATTTACCTTTTTACATTTACCTGCTCTCTTTCAACTTTACAGTTTCAGTATTGTTTGGTGTATCATGTCGAATAAAAAAACTCATAAAATTTCAAGCTACAGTAAAATCAAATCTAATTTTATTATTATCTTCCTAATCTGTAAACTATGCTACTGTTCAGGACATTCCCCAAGCATTAAGCAACAGATCTTTTCAAATGCTAAATTTTTAATAAATTTCCTGTTTATTAAATAATAATATTTATTTTATGCATCCCATCTAACTGATAAGATGTACTAAAATGCAAGCTTTGTAGTACAGACAGTTCACGGCTAAAAGCTATGAGATCTCATGTTAAATTAAGTTGGTTATTTTACTCATTGTTGGTATCTTGGGAAACACCTATTCTATAACTTTGTTATAAATTGTTCCTTAATTAGTTGCTTACCAACATTTATAATCACCGTATCACAAGGTTCACTCTCCAGCGCTAAAAAGAAATCTACAAAAGTTTTGGCATTTTCTGCGTTAAAGCGAAAAATTTTAATTAATTTAATTACAATTTTCTATTGTTTTAGATATGGTATAATGGGGTCGTTGCCAAAATTTTAAAAGTATTTTTTTCTGAAAGAGCATGCTTAAAAATATAGGATCTAACCATTTTTTAAATAATTTGCTCAAGTTGAATATTTTTAAAAAATTACTTAAATTGGTGCGCTTTCATTGTTTACGTTTCTGTCATGTGACATCACAAATGATGAAATGCCATTCAGTGTTGCTATTCACGGAGAAAAATATTTAATTCGCATCTTTACTCACCTGTATTGGCAACGATATGGTTGATAGAAAGCGTAGAGCGCAATTTTAATTCGCTGCTTGATTATCATAACGTGGAAACGTAGTAGAAAGATGCGCCAAATTGCATCATTTGTGACGTCATAAAGACAACGCCTTGTTTGAAAAATCGGACGTTTTAAAAAATTAATTTAAAAAACAAAAATGCTGGGGAAAATGAAAGTATTTTCTGGGTCCATGTTATTTTTTTTTACTCATTCTAGCAATTTCAGTGACTAAAAGTAGTACTTTTCACTGAAGGAAACAACCCCATTGCCAACTTTTACTCTTTGGTCATAAAATTCACTCATTTTGGCCTTTATTATGTACCAGCAGCATCGTTTTCTTTCATGCATTTCTGTATCACCCTGCTTCTGTGACTCCAAATCATGATTGACCATTATGCAGTTCTACAGCTTAGATATTAATGACTTTGTTGATGGTTATTTTCATTCCTTATTATCCTTCATTTAAGACTATAGTTGAGGCAAACCTAACCTGGCAGCACTCTGAATCCTACGCAGATCCTAATCACAGAATTATGATGCTGCCAGGTTAGGTTTGCCCCAACTATAATTCTTGCATTCCTTTGCCAAACAATTCAAAAGTTTCAATCCTATAGCTCCTGAGCTAAGCGAAAACCATTTACAAAAATTTGCCTTATGCTTACTAGGCTTTAACAACGATATGGTTTATGAAGATTTTAAGAAAATGCTAAGATGGCACTAGATTTCAAAAGTGTTGAAATTCGTTTGTTTAAGAAAAAAAGTCAAGAAAAGTTGAGTTAATCAAAAACAGAGATTATTTTTCGCATTTCTTTAAGTTTTGGAAATCTGGTCAGTAGGGTGGTCCAAAAAAGGCCCTTTTCAAAAAATTCCTGATTTTTTATTGGTCCTACCCCCTCATTTGGTTCCATCTGAGTAAAAAATAATTATTGTGAAGTTTGAGCTCATAATTTTAACATTTAGAGGTAGCTCAATAGCCTCAAAGTTCTGCGTTTTACCATTTTATGCCATAAATGCAGATAGAAATAAAATTGGCGCTAGGAAAAGTATATAATTTATTTAATTAAAATTGCCAGCATTTTGTAAGTTAAAAATAGTTACATAATAATAATATTTCAACAATTATGTATATGGCTTTCCTTACTACATATTACAAACTCTGCTTTTTATATCCGGGATAAGCTCCTCAATATTCTGAGACAACTTGCAACAAGAATTGGAATTGTTCTTCATTGCGTGTCATTTTTCCATTAACCTCTTTTATAAGGGCTATACCCCTTTCAGCATTATCATTAACCACTGAAATTCCTTGAATAATCCTTTCTGCTTTCTTAAAATCCTCCTGAAGCTCCCAGATTTCTGGATCTACGGGAATGAAGGTATCAGGTAAACCCATGCTTTGAAAAAAATGAAATTGACCCCTTTGTCACAAGTTCTTCAAATTTCATATCCATAAAATGTTTTAGCAAAATCTTAGGACACTTCACCACATTATTTTTCCTGTTTACTTCATTCATCGCCTTCACCATCTGTCTTTTAATGCAGTGTGGCACTTTATTGGCAAAAAGGGCTAATGCCACGAGCTCTTCTGACAAATACCACAGGTGATTGGCAAATTTCTGCATTGCAGTTTTGCTTATGTCTTCATCAATCTTTTTATACTTCAATAAGGATTTCATTAAAATCGTTATACGGTGCATTTTGAGGCATAGAAGCAGTCATCCAAGCCTTTAAATACACAGGTACAACAAATATGCATATTTTTTGCAATCCTTGCTTGCGTGTCATGTAGTAATCTTTCAGCAAATACTATTGTATCATCCTTTACATCTGTCACTTGTGCTAAAATGTTCTTATTGTTGATGTCTATGATGTATTTGTCTTTGTCCATGAATTCCCAGTAGGCCTGGAATCGTTTAAAAAGAGGTACGTCTGGTGCGGAAGAAAAACCCAAATATTTATTAAAACACCACACCAATAATTAATTCCATAATGTGATGTCGGCATGGAAAATATAGTAACCTCTTCTTTAGTTTTTGCTCTAGTAAAACACGGGTGCCCTTGCTTTCCCCGGTGTTGACACTCGTTGTGTCAAAGCACATTGCAGAAACTTTGTCAGTTAGGCCCCCAGTCCTGCAAAGCTCACCTTTATTTTTTTTGTGTCATTGTACTTCTTCTTTTTTTTTTTTTTTTAATAACTTCCATTGTTAATAAAGTTTTTCTAACTTGGGTTGACAGTTTTGGGGTCTTTGTACGGGTATTCTGGCTTTCTGCCAAAATTTTATTTCTTCTGATGTATTTATTGAAGATTCTCTTACGGTTTTCTTTAATTCAATATGGTTATGAAGAAACATACTCAATGCCATACAAATTGAAGGTAGTTTACTACCTGTCAGCTCACTTATGGTTGAACTGAGAAGATAAACCTCTGATTTTGACCTGATTAAAAAATTTGCCATGCTCAGTTATTTTAAAGTAAAGAGACATATGCATTTCAAAAATAAGTGCAAACTGCCATTCCAACAGTGGTGAAACCAAAACAATTAAGAATACATACATAAGCAACAATAAGTTGAAAAATTATTCGATCACGACTGTTAAAGGAATAGATTTTATGTATTTACTTGTATTTACAAAAGTTAAAGTGTATCCATAATGGCTATTTTTAAGTCTCTATATAAAATAGCAATTTTATAAAGCAATTGTTTTCTTGTTAATAAAAATAGCAATTGTTTTTACCTTAGTCAGGTCCATGGTCGTGTGTCGTACGCGATCTATTCAGCAATGATGAAAACTTTATCTGCGTTGAGCTACCTCTAAATATTATCGAAATGTTTTTAGATTTTATCTGATTTATTTTTTAATACATTGGAACAAAACGGTAGGGTAGGACTCAAAAAATTTTCACCTTTGAAATTTTGGACCACCCTACTGGTCAGTCATTATAATTATGGAGCATCGTAGCTTCATTAGTGATATAGTTTTTTTTAAAAGTCTTTTTGGAGAACAGCACTGGACATCTTTTGACCAGAGTCGGGAATCTGTCATTGTGAAATTATATTCTTCGTGTTCTCCTACTATGCTTTTATTTTTGTTAAAATAATTAAAATTTGTTTTATTTGTTTTACATACTTTAATGTTTTTTTTAATTTCTTCGGATAACAATGTAATTAAGTAGAAGTACTTTAAATGTCGATATAAAAGTGTTTCCTTCGGAACTTCGTTACATTTTTTAAAAAGTCCTTTAAGGGTTTGATTTCTTTGTTGCTTTCATTTGTTTTGCATTTATCAATTTCAACTGAATTGGGGCATAAAATGATGCGTATCATATGTCCGTGTCAAGAACCATAATTAAGAGAGAGAGTTAATATGAAATTTTATGCCAACCAGCCTCTGGGTCAAATATAAACTTATGACTTTTTCCTCTTTTTTTTTAAATGTTTTATTTTTAAGTTCTTAAAGCATCAGAACATTAGAAGTTTTGCTAAATTTTTCTTCTGCTAGAAAACTTGATTTTTCTCCCGCTAGTTTTTTCTGCTTCAAAACGTGATTTTCCATACAACAAATCTGTCTGACTGAGTGTGTCCCTGCCCAGGATTTTAATAAGGGAAGGTTTTTCGTCTTTTTTCTAACTGTCTGGAAAACAGACCAGTGTGCCTCAAATAACTCATTTATTTGAGGCCTGGGTCAGTATTAATTGTGAGAAACAATCGCTACTTTCTTTCGTTTTCTGTTTTAACTGAAAGAACTCAAAACACACCGCTTTGACGTGATTAAAAGTCGAGCTTCTTCTTTACCCATAAAAGTAAAATAGCAATAAGCATAAAGAACGAGCGAGTATTCATTTAGAAACGAAAGCACGAATTGAAGCATATAAAAATTTGAAGAATTTCCAAAATATGAACTAACAAAAACAAAGATCACTGAAAAAACCGTGCGCTTTATTTAATTAAATAGTACACACACACGAAAAGAAAAAAAAGCTCTCTACTATGTTTCCTTAAGTGTGCAAAAAGTAGAGTTTCCAAATGTTTAAATGACTTAAAACTCATGTTTGCTCCGGAGAAGCCTTGGTTCAAAAATGGGGAAATTACATGACATTTACTGTTTACCATCAGAACGTTTTGAAAATAAGTTTTTTAGGAATAAATTATAGTCTAAGTTGCTCCCTGATAATGTAGTTATCTATGGTGAAAAAATGGTTAAAATCAGTCAAGTAGTTTTGAAGATTACCCTGGACATAAACACAGAAGTAGCCATTTATGTATAAAGATTTCTGTAACGTAGGGCGTAGCAGGAGAGGGGTAATTTTAATCAATTTGAGTTCTTACAATGCTTTTTTTGAGCCATATTGCTTGAAAAAATAAATTAAGTTGGAGCGAAATTTTATATGGACCCTATATCTCCTAACTTGTATTTAGTGAAATAATCACCATTGAAAAATAATACCGTTACAAAAAATTTGCGACAAAAACTCAAGAATATATTAGGGTTCAAAATTTTAAGAAGCCCTGCAGATGATCAGATTGGTACGCATAACTCTTTCAGAAGAATGACAGGTTGTTGAAGCAAATAAATAATAATATTTATATTTTTGGTTGCTATAGAAAAATGTGCAAATGTTATGCATGATACGTAAAAATGTACTACAATAGCTCGTGCAGTTAGAAAGAACACAGTGTGCTCACATATACACTATATGACCAAAAGTATTGGGACACTTTCAAAAATTCACATTTTTACAGATTTCTGGAGGACTGAGTGACCAGTGTAATTTTTTTCACATAAAAGGTATAATCCAGCTGTCCTTTTCCAATAAAAATTGAATCTACTATTCATTTCGGGGATCAGCAACAAATTAAGAAAACAAAAATTTGTTTTTGATCATCCTACATTGTAAATAGCTGGAAATAAGCTATAAATTTCAGGAATAAAAAACGCTAGAATTTATTTTATATTTTCGTGAAAGTATCTCTTATACCAACGGAGATATGGACATTGTTTTTTCAAAAATACAAATTTTATTTGAATGTTTTCGGCTCATAACACACAAAGTTTTCTGTCAAACGTCACTAAACTTTCAGAATATATGACAGCGTACAAGAGCAACATAATAATAAATTTTAAAATTAAAAGATTAAAAATTTAATGAAATATGAACGTTTAAAGCAATTTTTCACTGCGCATGCGAGAAGGATAGCAATTTATAACTTTCATAATCCAAAGCACAGATAAATCATGCAACTCATCATAAAATTCCAGCTGGATATCTTTAAAATTAAAAAAGTTATCAGCTCTCTAATGAACCAAATTTCAATAACTCTTGGATAGGCTACGACTCGTGAAGGATCGTTCTCAAATAATCCGTTTTTATAGTGAATCACTCTGCACGATAACAAGAAGTGTTGCCAGCTTGCGATCGACCCCTTACAATTCGTCGCGATTCTGTTTTAAATTCAATAATGCGATCTCTATACGTTTCCATTTTATTATATTCCTTATCGCTTTGCTCATAAATTACCAGTAATTGAGCATCAGCACTAAATAGTCCTGGCCCCACAATATAGTCCCGTAAAAATTTTTAGGTCCAGAGAATTTCTCTTTGGAATCTTGATCTGTAGGTGTTCTAATGCGAGAACATCTTGGGTAGACATGTTGAATCCTGCGCGAAATAATTTTACAGGCCATCAAAGAAAGCGGCCATTTTGGTTCACTTGCTCATTACGCTTTTTGCAACGGGCGTACCTACAACTTTACTTTTAATTTTGAACTGCAGTTTTTGGAGTCTAGGAAGTCAATTAATGTATTAATTATGTCATAAAAGCCGCTCTAGCTATTTCCACAATTTTACGTGGAGATATCTCTGACATTTGTTGTTGAATATTCTAGTTACTAAAAAGTGTGTAAAAATTGATAAATAATCCAAAATGCTCATTTTAAACTCGTGTTTATCACATACATATTTCTTCAACAGCACAATAAACGAAAAATACAAGATTATTTACTTTTAAAATAGGTTACGATCTGTTTTTGCATTGAATGTTATTGCACTACGACGGACGTCTGTATCATTTGATGCCGCAACTACTCTTTTTGAACCATTTTTATCAGCCCAGTCTATGTGTGGAAAAATTCGTAGATCTTCATCTTATAATGAGTTATTCTAATTAAGTTCTTCAATGATCTGTCTCAAATCTCCTATGAAAAGTATTGCAGATTGCTTGCTCATTAACTGTTAAACCGCTAGCAATAGCTGAAAATGTAGCATTTTTGGACATTTCTTCTATTTCCTTGCGTGCTAGTTACTGCAAATTTTTCTTATTTGGTACTGAAGACCAGAAATTTTCTACCTGCATAGGTACTAGTGTTTTTCTGTCAATTACAGCAAGGTTTGTTGTGCCCTTAGTTGGTTCTCTTCTCATCCTTTCAGATTATTTCACAAAATGCTGCAAATAACTATCGAACACAACATGAAGTTCATGAAAAGAGCATACAGAAATGAATCCGTGCAGAACATTGCTGATAACTTCGCCAAAAGTTTTCTTTATTTAGCGGACTTGTGACATGAAATATATAACGAGTGCAGTTTTTATTGGGGATACTTTGCTAATTAAAAAATGTTCTGGCAACAGATATTTCTGTAATCTAGCTTGGTAGGTGAATCACCATCACCAGGGGCGTGAAAAGGGGGAGGGGGAGGAGAGAAACCTGTTGACCCGGGCCTGAGCCTGATGGGGGCCCAATATTTTTTAAACTGGGGGTTAAATATATGGGTAAACAATATAGAGTAAGAGCCCATGATAGCCAGACATACGTCATAGTATAAAGGCCCAAAATTTTCCTTCGTAAGCGCACTGGAGCAGGAATGAAGGGTTCGCTATTAGTTAAGCTGACTCGCGCTGGCTTTGGCGGGCAAGAGGTAGCAAAGGCGCGAAAAAATGGTGAACAAAAACATCATAGTATAACGCGTGATTTTTTAATATTTTATTAGGGCTACTATTACGAGTTAAACCTTACAAAGCCAGACACTTAGCACGCTCGCTTTGCGCAGCCAGACACTTCAAAGCAGGGAAAAAATGGTGCACAAAAACATCATAGTATAAAGCGCGATTTTTTTATATATTGTAAGGGGTGCTACTAGGAGTTACGCCTTACAATGCCAGACACTTCGCATGCTGGCCTTGCGCAGCCAGACACTTCAAAGTTGGGAAAAATCGTGTCCAAAAACATCATAGTATAAAGCGTGATTTTTTTATATTTTGTAAGGGGTGCTACTAGGAGTTACGCCTTACAATGCCAGACACTTCGCACGCTGGCCTTGCGCAGCCAGACACTTCAAAGTTGGGAAAAATCGTGTCCAAAAACATCATAGTATAAAGCGTGTTTTTTTTATATTTTGTAAGGGGTGCTACTAGGAGTTACGCCTTACAATGCCAGACACTTCGCACGCTGGCCTTGCGCAGCCAGACACTTCAAAGTTGGGAAAAATCGTATCCAAAAACATCATAGTATAAAGCATGATTTTTTTATATTTTGTAAGGGGTGCTACTAGGAGTTACGTCTTACAATGCCAGACACTTCGCACGCTGGCCTTGCGCAGCCAGACACTTCAAAGTTGGGAAAAATCGTGTCCAAAAACATCATAGTATAAAGCGTGATTTTTTTATATTTTGTAAGGGGTGCTACTAGGAGTTACGCCTTACAATGCCAGACACTTCGCACGCTGGCCTTGCGCAGCCAGACACTTCAAAGTTGGGAAAAATCGTGTCCAAAAACATCATAGTATAAAGCGTGTTTTTTTTATATTTTGTAAGGGGTGCTACTAGGAGTTACGCCTTACAATGCCAGACACTTCGCACGCTGGCCTTGCGCAGCCAGACACTTCAAAGTTGGGAAAAATCGTGTCCAAAAACATCATAGTATAAAGCGTGATTTTTTTATATTTTGTAAGGGGTGCTACTAGGAGTTACGCCTTACAATGCCAGACACTTCGCACGCTGGCCTTGCGCAGCCAGACACTTCAAAGTTGGGAAAAATCGTGTCCAAAAACATCATAGTATAAAGCGTGATTTTTTTATATTTTGTAAAGGGTGCTACTACACTGTTAAAAATTCCGGAAGATTTTCTGGTAATTGTTACTGTAAAATGGCGGACCAACGCATTGCTGATTTTTACGGTAATTTATACCGGAGAAATAAGCGATCCCAGCGCCAAATGGTTGCGGTGGCCTATCGAAGGAACCGTAAAATTTTACAGTAACATTTAATTTTTACGGTAATAGTTACTGGCAACATGGATGCCAGTAACAATTACCGTAAATTTTCCGGAAAATTTTTAACAGTGTAGGAGTTACGCCTTACAGTGCCAGACACTTCGCACGCTGGCCTTGCGCAGCCAGACACTTCAAAGTTGGAAAAAATCGTGTCAAAAACATCATAGTATAAAGCGTGATTTTTTTATATTTTGTAAGGGGTGCTACTAGGAGTTACGCCTTACAATGCCAGACACTTCAAAGTTGGGAAAAATCGTGTCCAAAAACATCATAGTATAAAGCGTGTTTTTTTTATATTTTGTAAGGGGTGCTACTAGGAGTTACGCCTTACAATGCCAGACACTTCGCACGCTGGCCTTGCGCAGCCAGACACTTCAAAGTTGGGAAAAATCGTGTCCAAAAACATCATAGTATAAAGCGTGATTTTTTTATATCTTGTAAGGGGTGCTACTAGGAGTTACGCCTTACAATGCCAGACACTTCGCACGCTGGCCTTGCGCAGCCAGACACTTCAAAGTTGGGAAAAATCGTGTCCAAAAACATCATAGTATAAAGCGTGATTTTTTTATATTTTGTAAGGGGTGCTACTAGGAGTTACGTCTTACAATGCCAGACACTTCGCACGCTGGCCATGCGCAGCCAGACACTTCAAAGTTGGGAAAAATCGTGTCCAAAAACATCATAGTATAAAGCGTGATTTTTTTATATTTTGTAAGGGGTGCTACTAGGAGTTACGCCTTACAATTCCAGACACTTCGCAAGCTGGCCTTGCAAAGCCAGACACTTCAAAGTTGGGAAAAATCGTGTCCAAAAACATCATAGTATAAAGCGTGATTTTTTTATATTTTGTAAGGGGTGCTACTAGGAGTTACGCCTTACAATGCCAGACACTTCGCACGCTGGCCTTGCGCAGCCAGACACTTCAAAGTTGGGAAAAATCGTGTCCAAAAACATCATAGTATAAAGCGTGATTTTTTTATATTTTGTAAGGGGTGCTACTAGGAGTTACGTCTTACAATGCCAGACACTTCGCACGCTGGCCATGCGCAGCCAGACACTTCAAAGTTGGGAAAAATCGTGTCCAAAAACATCATAGTATAAAGCGTGATTTTTTAATATTTTGTAAGGGGTGCTACTACACTGTTAAAAATTCCGGAAGATTTTCTGGTAATTGTTACTGTAAAATGGCGGACCAACGCATTGCTGATTTTTACGGTAATTTATACCGAAGAAATAAGCGATCCCAGCGCCAAATGGTTGCGGTGGCCTATCGAAGGAACCGTAAAATTTTACAGTAACATTTAATTTTTACGGTAATAGTTACTGGCAACATGGATGCCAGTAACAATTACCGTAAATTTTCCGGAAAATTTTTAACAGTGTAGGAGTTACGCCTTACAGTGCCAGACACTTCGCACGCTGGCCTTGCGCAGCCAGACACTTCAAAGTTGGAAAAAATCGTGTCAAAAACATCATAGTATAAAGCGTGATTTTTTTATATTTTGTAAGGGGTGCTACTAGGAGTTACGCCTTACAATGCCAGACACTTCGCACGCTGGCCTTGCGCAGCCAGACACTTCAAAGTTGGGAAAAATCGTGTCCAAAAACATCATAGTATAAAGCGTGATTTTTTTATATTTTGTAAGGGGTGCTACTAGGAGTTACGCCTTACAATGCCAGACACTTCGCACGCTGGCCTTGCGCAGCCAGACACTTCAAAGTTGGAAAAAATCGTGTCCAAAAACATCATAGTATAAAGCGTGATTTTTTTATATTTTGTAAGGGGTGCTACTAGGAGTTACGCCTTACAATGCCAGACACTTCGCACGCTGGCCTTGCGCAGCCAGACACTTCAAAGTTGGGAAAAATCGTGTCCAAAAACATCATAGTATAAAGCGTGATTTTTTTATATTTTGTAAGGGGTGCTACTACACTGTTAAAAATTCCGGAAGATTTTCTGGTAATTGTTACTGTAAAATGGCGGACCAACGCATTGCTGATTTTTACGGTAATTTATACCGGAGAAATAAGCGATCCCAGCGCCAAATGGTTGCGGTGGCCTATCGAAGGAACCGTAAAATTTTACAGTAACATTTAATTTTTACGGTAATAGTTACTGGCAACATGGATGCCAGTAACAATTACCGTAAATTTTCCGGAAAAGTTTTAACAGTGTAGGAGTTACGCCTTACAGTGCCAGACACTTCGCACGCTGGCCTTGCGCAGCCAGACACTTCAAAGTTGGAAAAAATCGTGTCAAAAACATCATAGTATAAAGCGTGATTTTTTTATATTTTGTAAGGGGTGCTACTAGGAGTTACGCCTTACAATGCCAGACACTTCGCACGCTGGCCTTGCGCAGCCAGACACTTCAAAGTTGGGAAAAATCGTGTCCAAAAACATCATAGTATAAAGCGTGATTTTTTTATATTTTGTAAGGGGTGCTACTAGGAGTTACGCCTTACAATGCCAGACACTTCGCACGCTGGCCTTGCGCAGCCAGACACTTCAAAGTTGGAAAAAATCGTGTCCAAAAGCATCATAGTATAAAGCGTGATTTTTTTATATTTTGTAAGGGGTGCTACTAGGAGTTACGCCTTACAATGCCAGACACTTCGCACGCTGGCCTTGCGCAGCCAGACACTTCAAAGTTGGGAAAAATCGTGTCCAAAAACATCATAGTATAAAGCGTGATTTTTTTATATTTTGTAAGGGGTGCTACTAGGAGTTACGCCTTACAATGCCAGACACTTCGCACGCTGGCCTTGCGCAGCCAGACACTTCAAAGTTGGAAAAAATCGTGTCCAAAAACATCATAGTATAAAGCGTGATTTTTTTATATTTTGTAAGGGGTGCTACTAGGAGTTACGCCTTACAATGCCAGACACTTCGCACGCTGGCCTTGCGCAGCCAGACACTTCAAAGTTGGGAAAAATCGTGTCCAAAAACATCATAGTATAAAGCGTGATTTTTTTATATTTTGTAAGGGGTGCTACTAGGAGTTACGTCTTACAATGCCAGACACTTCGCACGCTGGCCATGCGCAGC
The DNA here is from genome assembly GCF_026930045.1 of Uloborus diversus. Taxonomy (NCBI): domain Eukaryota; kingdom Metazoa; phylum Arthropoda; class Arachnida; order Araneae; family Uloboridae; genus Uloborus; species Uloborus diversus. The sequence goes on from NC_072738.1 coordinate 36,286,416, forward strand.
CAGACACTTCAAAGTTGGGAAAAATCGTGTCCAAAAACATCATAGTATAAAGCTTTATTTTTTTATATTTTGTAAGGGGTGCTACTAGGAGTTACGCCTTACAATGCCAGACACTTCGCACGCTGGCTTTGCGCAGCCAGACACTTCAAAGTTGAGAAAAATCGTGTCCAAAAACATCATAGTATAAAGAGTGATTTTTTTATATTTTGTAAGGGGTGCTACTAGGAGTTACGCCTTACAATGCCAGACACTTCGCACGCTGGCCTTGCGCAGCCAGACACTTCAAAGTTGGAAAAAATCGTGTCAAAAACATCATAGTATAAAGCGTGATTTTTTTATATTTTGTAAGGGGTGCTACTAGGAGTTACGCCTTACAATGCCAGACACTTCGCACGCTGGCCTTGCGCAGCCAGACACTTCAAAGTTGGGAAAAATCGTGTCCAAAAACATCATAGTATAAAGCGTGATTTTTTTATATTTTGTAAGGGGTGCTACTAGGAGTTACGTCTTACAATGCCAGACACTTCGCACGCTGGCCATGCGCAGCCAGACACTTCAAAGTTGGGAAAAATCGTGTCCAAAAACATCATAGTATAAAGCGTGATTTTTTTATATTTTGTAAGGGGTGCTACTACACTGTTAAAAATTCCGGAAGATTTTCTGGTAATTGTTACTGTAAAATGGCGGACCAACGCATTGCTGATTTTTACGGTAATTTATACCGGAGAAATAAGCGATCCCAGCGCCAAATGGTTGCGGTGGCCTATCGAAGGAACCGTAAAATTTTACAGTAACATTTAATTTTTACGGTAATAGTTACTGGCAACATGGATGCCAGTAACAATTACCGTAAATTTTCCGGAAAATTTTTAACAGTGTAGGAGTTACGCCTTACAGTGCCAGACACTTCGCACGCTGGCCTTGCGCAGCCAGACACTTCAAAGTTGGAAAAAATCGTGTCAAAAACATCATAGTATAAAGCGTGATTTTTTTATATTTTGTAAGGGGTGCTACTAGGAGTTACGCCTTACAATGCCAGACACTTCGCACGCTGGCCTTGCGCAGCCAGACACTTCAAAGTTGGGAAAAATCGTGTCCAAAAACATCATAGTATAAAGCGTGATTTTTTTATATTTTGTAAGGGGTGCTACTAGGAGTTACGCCTTACAATGCCAGACACTTCGCACGCTGGCCTTGCGCAGCCAGACACTTCAAAGTTGGAAAAAATCGTGTCCAAAAACATCATAGTATAAAGCGTGATTTTTTTATATTTTGTAAGGGGTGCTACTAGGAGTTACGCCTTACAATGCCAGACACTTCGCACGCTGGCCTTGCGCAGCCAGACACTTCAAAGTTGTTAAAAATCGTGTCCAAAAACATCATAGTATAAAGCGTGATTTTTTTATATTTTGTAAGGGGTGCTACTAGGAGTTACGTCTTACAATGCCAGACACTTCGCACGCTGGCCTTGCGCAGCCAGACACTTCAAAGTTGGGAAAAATCGTGTCCAAAAACATCATAGTATAAAGCGTGTTTTTTTTATATTTTGTAAGGGGTGCTACTAGGAGTTACGCCTTACAATGCCAGACACTTCGCACGCTGGCCTTGCGCAGCCAGACACTTCAAAGTTGGGAAAAATCGTATCCAAAAACATCATAGTATAAAGAGTGATTTTTTTATATTTTGTAAGGGGTGCTACTAGGAGTTACGTCTTACAATGCCAGACACTTCGCACGCTGGCCTTGCGCAGCCAGACACTTCAAAGTTGGGAAAAATCGTGTCCAAAAACATCACAGTATAAAGCTTTATTTTTTTATATTTTGTAAGGGGTGCTACTAGGAGTTACGCCTTACAATGCCAGACACTTCGCACGCTGGCCTTGCGCAGCCAGACACTTCAAAGTTGGAAAAAATCGTGTCCAAAAACATCATAGTATAAAGCGTGATTTTTTTATATTTTGTAAGGGGTGCTACTAGGAGTTACGCCTTACAATGCCAGACACTTCGCACGCTGGCCTTGCGCAGCCAGACACTTCAAAGTTGGGGAAAATCGTGTCCAAAAACATCATAGTATAAAGCGTGATTTTTTTATATTTTGTAAAGGGTGCTACTACACTGTTAAAAATTCCGGAAGATTTTCTGGTAATTGTTACTGTAAAATGGCGGACCAACGCATTGCTGATTTTTACGGTAATTTATACCGGAGAAATAAGCGATCCCAGCGCCAAATGGTTGCGGTGGCCTATCGAAGGAACCGTAAAATTTTACAGTAACATTTAATTTTTACGGTAATAGTTACTGGCAACATGGATGCCAGTAACAATTACCGTAATTTTTCCGGAAAATTTTTAACAGTGTAGGAGTTACGCCTTACAGTGCCAGACACTTCGCACGCTGGCCTTGCGCAGCCAGACACTTCAAAGTTGGAAAAAATCGTGTCAAAAACATCATAGTATAAAGCGTGATTTTTTTATATTTTGTAAGGGGTGCTACTAGGAGTTACGCCTTACAATGCCAGACACTTCAAAGTTGGGAAAAATCGTGTCCAAAAACATCATAGTATAAAGCGTGTTTTTTTTATATTTTGTAAGGGGTGCTACTAGGAGTTACGCCTTACAATGCCAGACACTTCGCACGCTGGCCTTGCGCAGCCAGACACTTCAAAGTTGGGAAAAAATCGTGTCCAAAAACATCATAGTATAAAGCGTGATTTTTTTATATCTTGTAAGGGGTGCTACTAGGAGTTACGCCTTACAATGCCAGACACTTCGCACGCTGGCCATGCGCAGCCAGACACTTCAAAGTTGGGAAAAATCGTGTCCAAAAACATCATAGTATAAAGCGTGATTTTTTTATATTTTGTAAGGGGTGCTACTAGGAGTTACGTCTTACAATGCCAGACACTTCGCACGCTGGCCATGCGCAGCCAGACACTTCAAAGTTGGGAAAAATCGTGTCCAAAAACATCATAGTATAAAGCGTGATTTTTTTATATTTTGTAAGGGGTGCTACTAGGAGTTACGCCTTACAATGCCAGACACTTCGCAAGCTGGCCTTGCGCAGCCAGACACTTCAAAGTTGGGAAAAATCGTGTCCAAAAACATCATAGTATAAAGCGTGATTTTTTTATATTTTGTAAGGGGTGCTACTAGGAGTTACGCCTTACAATGCCAGACACTTCGCACGCTGGCCTTGCGCAGCCAGACACTTCAAAGTTGGGAAAAATCGTGTCCAAAAACATCATAGTATAAAGCGTGATTTTTTTATATTTTGTAAGGGGTGCTACTAGGAGTTACGTCTTACAATGCCAGACACTTCGCACGCTGGCCATGCGCAGCCAGACACTTCAAAGTTGGGAAAAATCGTGTCCAAAAACATCATAGTATAAAGCGTGATTTTTTAATATTTTGTAAGGGGTGCTACTACACTGTTAAAAATTCCGGAAGATTTTCTGGTAATTGTTACTGTAAAATGGCGGACCAACGCATTGCTGATTTTTACGGTAATTTATACCGAAGAAATAAGCGATCCCAGCGCCAAATGGTTGCGGTGGCCTATCGAAGGAACCGTAAAATTTTACAGTAACATTTAATTTTTACGGTAATAGTTACTGGCAACATGGATGCCAGTAACAATTACCGTAAATTTTCCGGAAAATTTTTAACAGTGTAGGAGTTACGCCTTACAGTGCCAGACACTTCGCACGCTGGCCTTGCGCAGCCAGACACTTCAAAGTTGGAAAAAATCGTGTCAAAAACATCATAGTATAAAGCGTGATTTTTTTTATATTTTGTAAGGGGTGCTACTAGGAGTTACGCCTTACAATGCCAGACACTTCGCACGCTGGCCTTGCGCAGCCAGACACTTCAAAGTTGGGAAAAATCGTGTCCAAAAACATCATAGTATAAAGCGTGATTTTTTTATATTTTGTAAGGGGTGCTACTAGGAGTTACGCCTTACAATGCCAGACACTTCGCACGCTGGCCTTGCGCAGCCAGACACTTCAAAGTTGGAAAAAATCGTGTCCAAAAACATCATAGTATAAAGCGTGATTTTTTTATATTTTGTAAGGGGTGCTACTAGGAGTTACGCCTTACAATGCCAGACACTTCGCACGCTGGCCTTGCGCAGCCAGACACTTCAAAGTTGGGAAAAATCGTGTCCAAAAACATCATAGTATAAAGCGTGATTTTTTTATATTTTGTAAGGGGTGCTACTAGGAGTTACGTCTTACAATGCCAGACACTTCGCACGCTGGCCATGCGCAGCCAGACACTTCAAAGTTGGGAAAAATCGTGTCCAAAAACATCATAGTATAAAGCTTTATTTTTTTATATTTTGTAAGGGGTGCTACTAGGAGTTACGCCTTACAATGCCAGACACTTCGCACGCTGGCTTTGCGCAGCCAGACACTTCAAAGTTGAGAAAAATCGTGTCCAAAAACATCATAGTATAAAGAGTGATTTTTTTATATTTTGTAAGGGGTGCTACTAGGAGTTACGCCTTACAATGCCAGACACTTCGCACGCTGGCCTTGCGCAGCCAGACACTTCAAAGTTGGAAAAAATCGTGTCAAAAACATCATAGTATAAAGCGTGATTTTTTTATATTTTGTAAGGGGTGCTACTAGGAGTTACGCCTTACAATGCCAGACACTTCGCACGCTGGCCTTGCGCAGCCAGACACTTCAAAGTTGGGAAAAATCGTGTCCAAAAACATCATAGTATAAAGCGTGATTTTTTTATATTTTGTAAGGGGTGCTACTAGGAGTTACGTCTTACAATGCCAGACACTTCGCACGCTGGCCATGCGCAGCCAGACACTTCAAAGTTGGGAAAAATCGTGTCCAAAAACATCATAGTATAAACCGTGATTTTTTTATATTTTGTAAGGGGTGCTACTACACTGTTAAAAATTCCGGAAGATTTTCTGGTAATTGTTACTGTAAAATGGCGGACCAACGCATTGCTGATTTTTACGGTAATTTATACCGGAGAAATAAGCGATCCCAGCGCCAAATGGTTGCGGTGGCCTATCGAAGGAACCGTAAAATTTTACAGTAACATTTAATTTTTACGGTAATAGTTACTGGCAACATGGATGCCAGTAACAATTACCGTAAATTTTCCGGAAAATTTTTAACAGTGTAGGAGTTACGCCTTACAGTGCCAGACACTTCGCACGCTGGCCTTGCGCAGCCAGACACTTCAAAGTTGGAAAAAATCGTGTCAAAAACATCATAGTATAAAGCGTGATTTTTTTATATTTTGTAAGGGGTGCTACTAGGAGTTACGCCTTACAATGCCAGACACTTCGCACGCTGGCCTTGCGCAGCCAGACACTTCAAAGTTGGGAAAAATCGTGTCCAAAAACATCATAGTATAAAGCGTGATTTTTTTATATTTTGTAAGGGGTGCTACTAGGAGTTACGCCTTACAATGCCAGACACTTCGCACGCTGGCCTTGCGCAGCCAGACACTTCAAAGTTGGAAAAAATCGTGTCCAAAAACATCATAGTATAAAGCGTGATTTTTTTATATTTTGTAAGGGGTGCTACTAGGAGTTACGCCTTACAATGCCAGACACTTCGCACGCTGGCCTTGCGCAGCCAGACACTTCAAAGTTGGGAAAAATCGTGTCCAAAAACATCATAGTATAAAGCGTGATTTTTTTATATTTTGTAAGGGGTGCTACTAGGAGTTACGTCTTACAATGCCAGACACTTCGCACGCTGGCCTTGCGCAGCCAGACACTTCAAAGTTGGGAAAAATCGTGTCCAAAAACATCATAGTATAAAGCGTGTTTTTTTTATATTTTGTAAGGGGTGCTACTAGGAGTTACGCCTTACAATGCCAGACACTTCGCACGCTGGCCTTGCGCAGCCAGACACTTCAAAGTTGGGAAAAATCGTATCCAAAAACATCATAGTATAAAGCGTGATTTTTTTATATTTTGTAAGGGGTGCTACTAGGAGTTACGTCTTACAATGCCAGACACTTCGCACGCTGGCCTTGCGCAGCCAGACACTTCAAAGTTGGGAAAAATCGTGTCCAAAAACATCATAGTATAAAGCTTTATTTTTTTATATTTTGTAAGGGGTGCTACTAGGAGTTACGCCTTACAATGCCAGACACTTCGCACGCTGGCCTTGCGCAGCCAGACACTTCAAAGTTGGAAAAAATCGTGTCCAAAAACATCATAGTATAAAGCGTGATTTTTTTATATTTTGTAAGGGGTGCTACTAGGAGTTACGCCTTACAATGCCAGACACTTCGCACGCTGGCCTTGCGCAGCCAGACACTTCAAAGTTGGGAAAAATCGTGTCCAAAAACATCATAGTATAAAGCGTGATTTTTTTATATTTTGTAAAGGGTGCTACTACACTGTTAAAAATTCCGGAAGATTTTCTGGTAATTGTTACTGTAAAATGGCGGACCAACGCATTGCTGATTTTTACGGTAATTTATACCGGAGAAATAAGCGATCCCATCGCCAAATGGTTGCGGTGGCCTATCGAAGGAACCGTAAAATTTTACAGTAACATTTAATTTTTACGGTAATAGTTACTGGCAACATGGATGCCAGTAACAATTACCGTAAATTTTCCGGAAAATTTTTAACAGTGTAGGAGTTACGCCTTACAGTGCCAGACACTTCGCACGCTGGCCTTGCGCAGCCAGACACTTCAAAGTTGGAAAAAATCGTGTCAAAAACATCATAGTATAAAGCGTGATTTTTTTATATTTTGTAAGGGGTGCTACTAGGAGTTACGCCTTACAATGCCAGACACTTCAAAGTTGGGAAAAATCGTGTCCAAAAACATCATAGTATAAAGCGTGTTTTTTTTATATTTTGTAAGGGGTGCTACTAGGAGTTACGCCTTACAATGCCAGACACTTCGCACGCTGGCCTTGCGCAGCCAGACACTTCAAAGTTGGGAAAAATCGTGTCCAAAAACATCATAGTATAAAGCGTGATTTTTTTATATCTTGTAAGGGGTGCTACTAGGAGTTACGCCTTACAATGCCAGACACTTCGCACGCTGGCCTTGCGCAGCCAGACACTTCAAAGTTGGGAAAAATCGTGTCCAAAAACATCATAGTATAAAGCGTGATTTTTTTATATTTTGTAAGGGGTGCTACTAGGAGTTACGTCTTACAATGCCAGACACTTCGCACGCTGGCCATGCGCAGCCAGACACTTCAAAGTTGGGAAAAATCGTGTCCAAAAACATCATAGTATAAAGCGTGATTTTTTTATATTTTGTAAGGGGTGCTACTAGGAGTTACGCCTTACAATGCCAGACACTTCGCAAGCTGGCCTTGCGCAGCCAGACACTTCAAAGTTGGGAAAAATCGTGTCCAAAAACATCATAGTATAAAGCGTGATTTTTTTATATTTTGTAAGGGGTGCTACTAGGAGTTACGCCTTACAATGCCAGACACTTCGCACGCTGGCCTTGCGCAGCCAGACACTTCAAAGTTGGGAAAAATCGTGTCCAAAAACATCATAGTATAAAGCGTGATTTTTTTATATTTTGTAAGGGGTGCTACTAGGAGTTACGTCTTACAATGCCAGACACTTCGCACGCTGGCCATGCGCAGCCAGACACTTCAAAGTTGGGAAAAATCGTGTCCAAAAACATCATAGTATAAAGCGTGATTTTTTAATATTT